>NC_056543.1:15472828-15775859 GCF_910596095.1 Thunnus maccoyii
GGTACTGGAAACTAAGGTCAAAGGTTAAAGGGTGGATTCTGGTCATCATCCAGATGGCAAGACTACTGTGTCACAGTAAAGCCTAGGGCATGAGTATATGTTTTGAATTTTCCCAACTTGAAATGTTTATGAACGCTTGATCTGCACCGCATATTGAAGTAGGCAGCAGCCAGTGAATCTGAATCAGTTTGGTAAGTAGCATTGGCAGGCTGACTCCTCTGTTTGTCTATGTCTAAATATGAGCCGAGTGCTTCAGGGGATATTTCCTTTCCTCTCTCCTTCTCCTTTGCCTTTTGGGGTCTCACTGTCTTTATCCCTCTTCCTCTTTTTTACGGTCTGTCTTTTTATATGATGACGTGCAAAAAGACATGACAATCTCATTTGTTACATAATACAAATTTCCCATAGTTTGGTTGAGGACAGGATATGTTTTTTAGTTCGAATTTAGAGAAAGGTTCAGCTCATGATTAGATTTTGGCAGCAAATCTTAATCGTGAGCTGAATCTTTACAGTGCATATGGTTTGTATTAGATTTGTAAAGAATCTGCTGAATTTAAGTTTTTATTTATACAACTAGAATTAAGGTTGGGGCTCACAGTATATGGTGAGTCTGACAAATGAGAAATTGTGATGGTCTTTTAACACATCCACTTTGTACACCATAATCTTCAGCATCATCCTTTGCCCTTTCACGTTTTCACATTTGACAGACATGTGGCTCTTTCACACATGACATCACTTTGATTGCACACACACACACACACATATAAACACCAAGCACCAGTCGTGAGTTGACTCAGATCCCCTCAGGTTTGCTGACTCAGAAAACCTCTCCTGTTAAATCTCTGATGGTGTTGCCTGCACTCCCTGTAGCTTGTCATGCACATAGAAGCACATGCACACACACACGTACAAACACAAACAGACAGGGTCTATGGCAAATGTTGATGTGCCCAGATAAATCTCCTTATCCACACATTCACTGTGACGTGCATGCACATAATAAAGCATGCTTGAATACATCCCCACAAGTAGCTATTTAGCACGCACACTGCCACACACACTTACACAAACTCATGCATGAACAAAAAAATACACAGTATGTACAGATACCAGACTTACCTAACACAGTGTGTAGGACAGAGATGACTTCCAGGTTTGTAATCATCAGGCCTTTCGGTTAAAGTCTTGCTAAAAATGTGCAACAGCTTGGAAGGTAGATAACTGGGTTGCCATGGATTCAGGTCTCACAGTCAACATGCAGTTCATACTAAACAACTTAGCAGTTTCACAGTTCAAAACTCTGGATGTGCAACATAAATTATGTGAAGTTTCACACCTAGTCATACCGTCCCAAAACCTGTGTTAATTTTTTGTCTACTCACAACATTCATGAAACAACATGTTCCATGTTGAACCTGAGTTTCTGCTTAACAAATGTGTATTGCTTGTCAAGTCAAGTCAATTTTATTTATATAGCACCAAATCACAGCTGAAGTTATCTCAGGGCACTTTTCACATGGAGCAGGTCTAGACTGTACTCTTTTATTTACAGAGACCCAACATTCCCAACATTCCCCCATGAGCAAGCACTTGCTGGCTCTAGGTGGGCGGCCTTCTGACTTGACTGGTTGGGTTGAGAGAGAGAGAGGGGGGGGGGACACAGAGAAGCACAGCAACAACAATAATAAAAATAACAACAAAAATAATAATAGAATTATGACTAGTAATAATAGCACTAGCAGTGGGCAAAAATGACTAATAATAATAGCGGTAGCGGTGGGCATCAAGCCGGACATCCGTTGGTCCGCAGCCAAAGGTCTCCTGCAAGACGAGAAAGCACAAAACTACGGGGACGATGCCACATTAGTCACACGTATTAATGGTACATGAATGCTTACAGATGGAGAGGGAGAGGAGGAGAGAAGAGCTCAGTGCATCATGGGAAGTCCCCTGGCAGTCTAGGCCTATAGCAGCATAACTAGCGGCTAGTTCAAGGCAAGCCTGAGCGGGCCCTAACTGCAAGCTTTATCAAAAAGGAAGCCTACTCTTAAATGTAGAGAGGGTGTCCGCCTCCCGGACCCAAACTAGAAGATGGTTCAAGAGTAGGCTTTTTAAGAAGAGGTTTAATTACAGCTACCTTGAAGGACTATGGTACATAGACTGTTAATAAAAACAGATTGATCATATCTAGTAAAGAAGGGCTAACTAAGGGTAAGATTTCCTTAAGCAGCCTGGTTGGGCTTGGGTCTAAGAGACAGGATAATGGTTTAAATGAAGAAATCGTTGTTAGTTCAGAAAAGTCAATTGGAGAAAAACAGTCTAAATATATATCAGGTTTTACAGCTATTTCTTAGGTTCCTGTGTTTGTGGATAAATCGGTGCCTGTTGAGGGCAGGAGGTAATTAATTTTGTCTCTAATAGTTAGAATTTTACCATTAAAGAAGCTCATGAAGTTGTTACTACAGAGAGCTATAGGAATACATGGATCAATAGAGTTATGGCTCTTTTTCAGCCTGGCCAAAGTACTAAAAAGGAACCTAGAGCTGTTTTTATTCTCATCTATTAATGATGAGTAATAGGCAGCTCTGGCATTACAGAGAGCCTTCCTCTATGTTTTAAGATTATCTTGCCAGACTAAGAAGGATTCTTCCAGTTTGGTGGAATGCCATATCCTTTGAAGTTTTTGTGATGTTTGCTTTAATTTGCAGGTTTGGGAGTTATAACATGGAGCTAACATCATTTGTTTTATTATCTTCTTTTTAAAGTATCATATAGTTTGTACTGCGCAAATTCAGCCTTATTGGTTCCTGCTGGTGTTATCTCTGCTTTCATTATTCCTCCAGTTATCATTGGTTAAATGGGCTGCTGGTACAGGGACTGTGATAAATATTTTTATATCAACAATGGATCACATGAATGTACTGAATGTGAAAGATGTATTCCCTCTCCGCTCTACAGAGCTTAGCAACTTTCACCTTGTTGCTTTGGTTTTCAAGCCCATAACTTTACTGTTTTGGTTCTTAGCACTCTCATTAGTGTCGTTTCCAGGTGCAGCAGACAGCTGTTTTCAGTGAGAAAGTCCAAAGCCAGATATTTCTAATGGCTGAGACCAAACTAAAGCTAAAAGGAGAATGAATATTGGACTTAAATTTGTCTAAGTAGGTTTAACTGGTTATCATACTTAACAGAAAACTGCTGTGGGACCTGGAAACATTTGAATCACCAACTGGATCCTCATTATGTCATGTCAACAAAGGAACACATAGGTCCCCAGTGTGACCGGAAGAAAGCGGAAACTGGTCAGCAACAAATACAGGCTTGCTAAAAGTCTCTATAGTCTATGAACTGAGCTTGAATGTGTTCTGCTTTGATGGTGTCAGTGTTTTTGAGTCGGAGATTAAATCAGTTCCTTTGCATGCAATCAACAAAGAATCTCATGTGTATAGCTTAGAGCAGTGTAATTTGGTTTGGTTTTGTATCATAAAACAATATACACAAAACACACTTGTTAAAATATACACAGATTCAGGGGAGTATAGGGAATGGACGTGAGGATCCTGACTGCTGCTCTTCGTGTCATAATGTGCTCATACACAAATTCACATGCACCCATATGCCTGCTCATGCACTCAGTAGCACTATCTGCTTTTAAATAAAGTCCAGAAAATGTTACTCTCAAGAGGCCACTTTCAATATTATTTATTCACCCGTCACCAAGCAGTCTAGCACTAAGTAAAAATTTTGGCAAAAATAATCTTACTTGTACTTCAGCTTCTTCAACAATATACACACTGTGCAGACGGACAATGGCAGAGTGCAAATCATACCCAGACTTAAGCTGCAGACATTTACAACTGCCTTTAGCATATTCTATGTGCTATAAGATGTATAAGTCACTACTTTTCTGCAAGTCACTGCAGAGGAGAGTGCCAATGATGTGGAAGTATTGTAACATTTAAGCTGGAGCAGACACAAGGGGATGAGGGTATATTTAGTATATCTGATGCTGTCTCTATAAAGTCATTGTGTAGAGAGGAGAATCGCTTCAGTGACTTTAATATAAATGTAGGCTATGACAGAGAATAGGGAATAAGAAGACATCACCATAACTGGGGATAGTGATTCTGAAATGGCAGTCCCTGCCTTTCCATTTCCTCTAGTTGATGCTCTTTCTCTTTCTCTTTTTCATATTCCCTCCCTCTGTTTCTCTCGCTTTTATTCTGTCTCCCATCCAGCCTCCCGCCCCCTAAGAAGATAAAATTGAGATTACATTAGCAAGACCTCCTTTCTTGTTTCTCAGAGGAGAAGAGCATAATTACTGTGTCTGGGCCCTCGCCAGAGTCCCTCAACACTCTTTGTGTTTCAAGAAACCTAATTTTCACTGCTGTACCGCTACATTTTAGTTGAAAATTTTTAATGGCACAAAAGCTGTGTTGACACAAAAACCTTATAAAGTTAATTTATAGGAGGGATTATAGGACAAGCATTTGACTTGCTTGAAAAACAGGGGTATATAACATTACCTGACTGTCTTTATAAAAGGTATCCAAAGGTGAAAAGTAACATGAATTGTCCTGTGAAAAAGCCTTTTATTTGGAGAACCTGTTAATAATTTCAAAACTACCTGAATGTATTCTTGATCACCTACAGTCTGGTGTTTCTCATCGTGTAGGGAAATGTGTAAATGACAAAACTGGAGATGGGAGGTTTCTTCAAGGCAGTAGGGATTTGGGACAGTAAAACCGCAAAGACACCCTCTGATACAAGCCTCCTGCCTCTCTTAGACCGTGTATTATTATGGCTTCCTGATACTAACCAGCCCTCTCTGTGTTACGGTGTCTTTTATTGCTCCCACACCAAGCTTTCCCTTTCATCTTTTATTATGGTTTCTTCTCCTCATAGATATTCTTTTCCTAGTCTTTATCTTATCTGTCCGCTTTTATCTCTAACTCTTTCCATCTCTCTTGCTCTCTCTGTCTGACTCCCTCTTTCTCTCTCAGACACACACACACACACACACATGTAAAACACATTGGGTGAAGAAATATCCTCCCTAATAAGATACAATATCCAGAACCAACTCACACACATAAAGAGACACGCATCCACAAACACCTACACTTAGAGCGCAGACACACCCATTCACACACACACACACACAAACACAGTATGAGACATGCCCTTAGATTTCTGCAGTTAATAATAATGTTTGTCTCTTCCAATTAGACACTTCTATCACTGTAATGTTTTCCAAATTCCTCGCACTCTTTTTCCTCTTCAGTCTGCTCCTTTTCCCCCCTCTGCGATTGTCTCTCCTCTGTCTCCTTCATTCTCTCTCTCTCTAAGCCCTGCTATCAGCCTTTAACCTGTCTCTGAAACAAAACAGATGTCTCTCCATCCCCTCCTTCCTCCCTCTAGCTCTTCCTGCTTCTCCTCCTCTCTATCCTTTCACTTTTTCTTCAGTGCTCAGCACTATATTTTCTGTCTCTGCCCTTCTCCTCTCTTTGTTCCAGTCTGGTTTTGTCTCATTTGTTATATCTGTATTTATTAAATCTACTATTTCTCTATACCTGCTGTATCTCTGTTTGGTGGGAAAGCATCGGCAGTATAATGATTTCCAGAGGACCAAGTGCTCAGACATGTACTGTCTGACTCTCTCTGTCCGTGACGTCAGTCACGAACAAACACTCTCATGAATCAGTGCTGTTAGTTTGCCACTTAAAGTCACCGCTGTAGCTGTGTTCTCCACTTAGTGATTGTCTGTATTTGTCCTGAGCCTTCTCCCTTTTGTTTTTCTCTCTGAGTTTGTTTTTCAATCATTCAAACGGTGATTGAGTTGATCAGAGATGCTCTTACGTTATAGAATTTACCCCTCCTTTCTATTTCTTTCAGCTCATTTAAATATCTCTCAATTTATTCATTTAACCTTTGACCATATCCATCATCCAACATCGCTGTTTTCTACTCTCAAGAATCCTCTGAGAACTCTCGTAAATCGGCCATGTTTGTTTCACATATAGCAAACTTACATCTGCCATTTTATTGCTTTGTTAATCCTCCTCATACTTGTCTGTGTATTCATGCATTACTTTATTCACTCTTTTTCAATCCTCAGCTAATCTTTTCCATCCTAGAACACCTAAGGCGGGATCACCTGCGACACGATAGAGAGTCTCATTATCCCTGCCACCTGATGAGCGTGTATTAGTGTGTACATGTTCGTGAACAGTTGTGTGTCTCTATTGTTGGGGACGTGCATGTGTGCAAAGTGCTTTGTGTGTGTGTGTGTGTGTGTGTGTGTGTGTGTGTGTGTGTGTGTGTGTATGTGTGGGTGTTCTGCTTGTCATCCCAGAGAAAGCGGTCATCTCACAGCTGCTCTACAATTTATGTCTATAATTACAGGGTACATGTGGAGGAAAATGTTACACTAAACCAGGAGTGTTATCCATGTGAGTCTTTGTGTGTGTTTATGAATGCTTTAGCATCCTGGGGTGTTAAACACATTTTCAAAATATGACATTTTCAGTTACTAAATCAATAGCAATGCACCAATCCAAAAGAGTTTTGCAGGCTTGTTTCTGAGGGCTCTCCCACAACAAAAGAGCATTAGTTTATTTTAATGGGCGTAGGTCCCAGAGTGACTGGATTTATTCTATCTGGTGAGAGTTTAAGGGTTTCTTTTTTAAATCACTGAGTTATATTGACAATGGAAACACTCCCCTCTGCAATATTCCTTCCCTCGATAAATCTAAGACTTCATATCCTTCTCTTTCAGTTACTTTTATTGCAAAGGAACTTTGCTGAGGTCTTTCACATGGCTGGGATTTCCCAAATCCACCTCGACATTACTCAATGAGCAAAGCATCAACACTAGCTGCCCTCATGGATTCACACCTGCTTGACAGATTGTCTTCATCATTATTTAGACGGAAAATGGGCTTATTTCATAAGAAATGTCGAAAAAAGGCTCCATAAGCTGAGTTTTTGGTGGTGAATGACTCTCTTTGTTTCTTAATTATGGAGGTGGAGAGATCCTTTGCATCATGTGTAGCCATCTTCCAAAAATTAATTTTGACCAAATGGAAAAATCTGCAACTGGAGAATGTTTTGCTTCCCATTTTTCAGGCTGAAAGATGATCACATGCTATATAATAAATTTTAGATATTAAATTTTGCATAGTGCAGCTGTAGGTCTTCTTCAACCACTACTTTTGTGCAATTTGTCTGAGTTATTTATTGTGCAATAATAAAATTAAGAGATTCTGCAAGTAGGAGGTTTTGATAGTACATGGCTCAATAAAAGAAGTTCCTTGAGTATGAGTTGTTTCCTTTGAAGGAAAATATTTTTGCATATTTATCATATTTTTTATTAGAATTTTCCCAGTCTTGAATTATAGCATTAAAAGTAGACTTTCAACTTTGAAGACAAATAAAAATTGCTGGTTCATCTGAGTTGCTCTTTGGGGCTTTTGTATTTATCCATTGGTCTTTTGAGAGTCTGGATTGAGATGCATGAACAAAACAATAAAACAATAAGTAATTAAAGAATAAATACAGCAAACCATTTCAACTTTGGTGACTGGGTGATTCAAAGCTGAACCTACAGTTTGGGGTGTTTCTGTCAAACATTTAGAATGAGATCATAAAAGTAACAGCCAAGTTTTGATCAGAGTCAAATTCTTTGTTTAGAGAAGGTTCTTTTGTAGCTTTATATCTCTATGAATTTGGCCTCTCATAAGGGCCGATGACATCCTTACAGCACAGGCTTTTCTCAAACCTCCTGTCTAACTCTGCACAGAGAATATTCATCAGTCATCCAAGGATTAACTCTGACTTTTGTTCTCTGCACCTGAACAGGATTTGCTAGTCTTCGCACAGAATTCGGTATAGTGCCTGGGCCCCTGTATGGGTGTGTGTGTGTGTGTGTGTGTGTGTGTGTGTGTAGATGGATGTGCGTGTATGTTTTTGTGTGTGTATCCTGTAGTGGTCCAGTTTATGTCACAGTAAAAGTAGGCCAGCCAGTTAGTTAGTCATTAGTCAGCCTTTTCTCCAGAGAAAGGAGACTCCCTGATATGACAGCATCATTAACAGCTGACCAACACACCCTACAAGGCGGACATGCACACATGCACGCACACACACTCTTAAGGACATAACTGGAACACCATCAGTATGTATACTGTGTTAACTTACAAATGTAAGAGTATGTAAAATGTAAATGTAAATGTAAATATGCATGTAAAAGTACTATTACATGCACAGTAGATGCACACGTCTCCATGACCACACAAACACACTCACAGCTGACCTGTTGCATGTGCTGTAACACACCCAAAGTACACTCTCAGCAGTATTTCGTGAGGGATACTGTAACCGGTTGTCTCCCCTGGTGTTAAAACGTGATACTGAGGTCACTGTCTCTCAGCTGAATTCAAATTAATACTGACATGAACTGTGTTGAACTCAGTGATACTGTACTGAGCCTCGCTTTGGTTTTGAATGGATTATTTGTCTGTTTGGGTTTTACTTTGTTTGTTTATTCAAATAGTTTGCTTGTTTTTGTATTATTTATAAATAAATAAGTAAGTAAAAGTTATTTATAAAGTGCCTTTCAAACCCAGAGTTACAAGGTGCTGTACAAAAAAAATCTGTAAAGAAAATAAAAATAAAAATAAAGTTAGAAACAGAAAAAAACAAAATAAAAACAGAAAATAACAATATAAACACATTAAAACTGCACAGAAGGAAAACACACATTACAAAACAAAGTGCTTACGAAACAAGTGAGTTTTTAACAGCTTCTTAGAACTCTGGCTCTGAGTTTTTTATAACTAAGGGAAGATGGTTCCAGAGAGTTGGAGCTACAACTGCAAAAGCTTGGTCACCCTTAGTTTTTAGCTTAGATTTCAGGTAAGCCAGAAGACCTTGGTCAGAAGATCTAAGCGATCTCAAAGTGTCCAAGGGACACAATAATTCAGAAATGTAAAGTAAGGCCAGCCTGTGTAGTGCTTTATAGGTGATTAAGAGAATTTTTTAATCAATTCTGCAGTCAATGGGTAACTAATGTAGAGTGGCCAACACTGGTGTAATGTGTGACCTACATTGTGTCTTGGTTAAAAGTCTAGCGGCCGCTTTTTGGACCAACCCGGAGCCCAGGCTCCCAAAGAGTGACTCGGGGTGGTGAACAGTGCATTGCAACAATCAAGACGGGAGGAGACAAAAACATGAATTACCCTCTCCAGATCTTGAAAGGATTATACAGATTTGATTTTGGCAATGTTTCTTCGTTGAAAGAAACAGGATTGGACCACTTTCTTTACATGCAACTCAAAGATCATGTGTTGGTCAAAGAAGACTCCTATAGGTTTTTTTTTAGGCTCACTTAACATTTGCTGCCGTATTTTATCATAAGTGCTCTCAGGGCCTATAATAAGGACTTCTGTTTTGTCAGAGTTAAGCTGGAGGAAGTTATATGACATCCAGTCCTTGATAGCTGTTGTAGTAGTCTTGCAAGGTAAAGAGCTTACTAAGGTCATTCCGATTGAAAGACATGCACAACTGTGCATCGTCCGCATAACAATGATAAGAAATACACTTAAAACCACTAAGAAAACAAGGGGAAGTATGTACAGGAAGGGAATAATAGGACCAAGGATTGAATTCTGTGGCACACCACAAGTCAACAGAGCAGATGAGGAGACATAATCATCAATAGCCACAGAAAAACTCTCGTTGGACAAATACGATGCAAACCATTCAAGGCAGTCCCAATTATACCTATATCCAATCCACTGAAGCCTACTATGGAGAATAGAGTTGTCAACAGTGTCAGAGGCTGCACTAAGGTCAAGCAACAACAGAATGAACACTCCCCAGCATCAGCATACATTAGGATATCATTCCATACTGGTATTTATCAAAGATATCATTGTTGTCCAGGACATATAGGAGCTGCTTACAAACTACTTTCTCCAAGACTTTGGGAATTAAAGGAAGTTTGGATATAGGGCTATAGTACTGGGAAGTGATGGGTCAAGGCTTGTTATTTTTTAAGAATGGCTGAATGATAGCATGTTTAAAGTAATCAGGCACACAGCCATACACTCACAATGGAGTGAATGATTGGGCCTAAGGAGCCAAAAACATCTTTAAAAAGAGAGGTTGGAACAATGTCAAGAGGACTAGAGGAGGATGCATTGGAGAGACAATGGCTGTAAGGTCTTCCAAAGAAATTGGGCTAAACTGGCTCAATAGAGAAACATGGGCTAGACAGTCAACCGTAGGGGTACAGAAAGGCAATATCTTAGACCTTATGTCAGTGCCCTCATCCACAAAAAATGATAGAAACATTTAACACTCGTCATTTGAAAAGACTGGTACAGGGGGAGGGGCAGCGTTCACCATTGTGCTAAACAAAGCTCTAGGATTTTTCCTATTACAGAGAATCAGGTCGGAAAAATAGGCAGTTCTAACCTCTTTCACTTTCTGATTAAAAGATGAAAGTGTTTTTCCACCTACGCTCAACCTTTCTGCACTCTCCTTTTAGACAATGTAAGTTATTGGTCTTCCAGGGGGATGAGTTGACAGTACAATTTTTAAAAGGAGCAACCAAATCTAAGGTTGACAAACAGAGATTGTTAAAGGAGCAGACTAAGTCTGGTCTGGACAGGGTAAGTCATATCCTTACTAATGTCTACAAAGACAGAGAAGTTGTCAGCAGAGTGGCTATTGAGAGTGCGAGAAAGAGTAGTGCGTTTGATGGATTGGATGTCAACATTAAAAACAGTATCAAAAATAACACACAAAAAGTTGTCAACACATAAAGCATTGAGGTTCAGACCCAAAGTAAAAACCAAATCAAGAGTATGACCATGATTGTGTGTTGACCCTGATACATGTTAATTTTAAAGACTGAGTTGTGCTCAAAAACTCAGCTGCAAACTTATCTGATGCATCATCAACATGTATATTGAAATCACCATAAATCATAACTTTGTCAAGTTCAGCAACCACAGAAGATAAAAACTCAGCAAATTCAGTTAGAAAACCATTATTTGGGCCAGATGGGCAGTAAATCAACAAAGAGAAGAGAGGATTAGCCAACCCTGTCCTGAGCATGTGTGCCTCAAAGGTGTTGAAATCTCTGATGTCCACAGAGCGGCAGCTGAATTGTTTGGTAACAACAGGCCTCCTCCTCGACCGGACATCCTGGGCGCACTGACCACGTTACAGTCCGTGGGACACAGTTCAGTCAAGGCCATGTTGTCTCCAAATATCAACCAGGTCTCAGTTATAAACAAGAAGTCAAGATCATGAGACTCAAAGAAGTCCCTTAGGATAAACAACTTGTTTCAGAGCAACCTTGCATTAATTAAAGCCATCTTGATCTGAGGTTTCATGATGGATTTATTCATGGGAGAGTGTTCAACATTAATTCAGTTATTAGCATTTACTCCACGCCAAGTAGATTTTCTATGGACCGTGTATCCAGGCTGAACAGGTGGCAAATGAAAAAAGGTGCAGTGTGAAAGTGAGAAATGGAATATGATATTCATAAGTATGTTTTAATTAGTGTATAATCTCATTAAAATAAGAATAGTTGTGTTTTCATTACTTTAGAATGAGTGGGTCCTCTTCAACGGAGCCCGCTGTTGCACCGGCATGTTTCTACAGTAGCCTTTCACGTTTTTTGCAAGTTTCGTGGGCACTGTAGGTTTTCCTACATGCTTGGGAGGGGAGGGTGAGGGGAGGGCTATTCAGTTGGTTGCAATCTCTCACATTTAAGGTTTGACAGTCTGTTTGTAATATGGATAGGAATAAGGATAGCAGCACTATGATCATACCACAAGGGGGAGTTAGTGACAGCAGAGGGTCCACGGCTGTTTTTAGTGGACAGAGAAGAGAGGGAAGAAGAGCTAGGAGAGTAAATAGTCAACCGTGTGGGGAGGACAGTACAGCGTGCTGCAGGTTAGCCGCAAGAATCTATACTGACTGCTGTGGAACTACTGAAAAAATTCACTTTCATTCTGTTTCATTTCATTTCAATTCAGTTGACGTGGGGGAAAAAATGTCTAAATATGGTCTCAAATCGTGATTTCTGCTGGATTCAACTGAGACTTTACCAACCTAAACCTTGAAACATTGCTTAAAAGATAAGTTGCAATATGTGCATTATTGCAGTGGAGAAGATGGGACATCAATACAGATGCAATGTCCCAGTTTCACAACAGAAGAATCAAGATGGTACTCATAAGAAACAGTGTCAGGCTCATCAAACATTTAACATTCTTCAGTGTGTATTTAAAATGTATTCAAACACTATTTTGCCTTTGTGTGAATTAAAAGGGACTGAGCTGAGTAACACTGAGGAGAAGTGATCTCATGTCTTGCTGAGCTGTTGCTGTAGAGCCCTTATGGGATGGACTGGCTTATGAAATTTTGTATCCAGGGACAAGGGAACAAAAATGGATAAAACTAAAAATGAATTAATCCACAGTTGGACCCAGATAAATCCCATACAGTATACATTAATGCACCATCTGCATCTTTGTAATTAATGTCACCCGGTCATATCCTCCAACTTTCTGAAGCATAACTTTCTACTGTATTATGAAGCTTTTTTTTTCAACCCAGTGTTGAAATCACTGCAAAACCTGTTAAATTAGTTCAAATAGGCAATGAAGAATCAACCCATCTTTTCTCAGAACTCAGGCTGGTCAGTCTGCCTCATGATATTATTTTGGCTCAACAAAAGCACATCAGCAATGAAACTGTGGACTGTGAAGTATTTTTTAACACTAGCATGAGTTGCTAATGGGTCTAGGTGCCTTTTGTAAACACAGCCTGTTGAGAGGGGTGACATCACTGTGTGAAGTATGTGTGATGAGATGTGTTTTGAGTTTATGCCGTTGACAGAGATGCTTTGAATTGAGTCTTTCTTTTTTACCACCATTTTTGCACAGCTGGTGAAATGGTATTACTGTAAGCTCTATTCAGCCATATGGAAATGATGGTCTGTGTGCTGTCTGTATATCACTTGTCTTGGGTAGGCAGTTTGTGTACTTACCATAAAGTGAGTGAGTGCACACGTCCTAAACATTACGTTTAAAGTCACCATCTGTGTTCCCATTAAGTCACGTCTATGAAATCCGTATGGCAACAGCTGACTGAAGCCTCGGTTACGACATCGAAGTGGAGTTCCAAATAAGTGCAACAGTATATGTCCTTCCTCGTACACCAGCTTAATTTCTTTTTTTTCCATCAGCTCATCACAGCACAGGTTGATCTTTCATAATACACATCTAAGAAAAATATCCCTCCCTTTTCATAAATGCAAGGGGAAATGAGTCATACCTAAGGCTTGAATGTGAGATTATAGGTGGATAGGCACTAATTTACACAAGTGAAGTAATAGATAGATGCAGATAAAGTGAATTTGATTGAATTTTAGCTGATGTACTAGATTTGATGTCATGCAAAAAATAAACCATTCCTGTATCTGACACCATAGGTTACAGATGTCATGTACAAAGCTGTGCTTTTCCCACAGGCTCTTCCATGCAGGAATAATTTTCCAATTATTTCCAGTTATATAATCATTACTGTGAAATGAAAGACTTCAGACCCTTTTCATATTTTCATATCATTAATATTTCCTTTAGAGCAGCAAAATTGAAGAAATACATTGGAAAAACATATTCATGATGGGCGAGCCTAATGAGGCATTGAGGCGAAATGTCTTTTTCACTCCAAAGTGTATTGTTGTTCTAAAGGAACATTAAAGAAATGAAAGTAATTAAGCTGTCTGAGGCTTCTCAGTGGGTGGTGGAATACTTTCATGGTAAAAATTACACCACTGAATTTGAGTAATACAACACTTACATTACTGATTACTATTTTAGCAGATAATCAGTAGCAGAGTACATTTTGAAATAAATCTTGAGTCATATGGGGGCATGTGGTTCTCAAAGTATAATCGAGTTCCTTCTTTGGCCAGAAAAGGCCTCCAGTAAAAGAGTTTTGCTTAGTAAAATAAAAAAAAGTTGCACTGTCTGGTTTCCATTTCTAGTAAACACACAAAGAAAAATCAGCACACACAGAAACAGATGACTAGCTGTTGTCTGTCCTTTCACTGTGATACAAGTATGAAAGTTGGGTGGACCTTAACATGTGTCTTGTTGAAATGCCAGTTTTAGCTGACATGACTCATCTGTGATGACACCGTTGATGTGAATGAGTTAAATGTAGGGCAGATGTTGCAGCAATGTCTGTTTTGTGTTCATTTGAGTTTCCAGGTAACAGTAATTTATTCATGTATATTATGTATCTGAAGCGTGTGACTAGTTTGCATTAGTTTTAGCAACAATACTGGTAAACAGATCTAGAATGTAGATCAATGTAAAAAGCTTTAGATTGTCATCATCACCTATGATTGCTGTTGATTTACCAGATTAGTACGACACAAAAGGCATGTGTACAGACTGTACGTGGTGAGAGTACGCGTACGCAGAGTGAATATGAGTGGTACAATCACAATACTTCTCCCCTGAATTCAGTAAAGTCATGGCTATTGGTAGATATTTGCAGTCAGTCCAATCCAACCAACATTGACCCCACCCTATTGTTCTATACAGGCTTAAGTTAAACACAATTGATGCAAAATAAAATACCCTTAAAATGTTCTTTATTACTCAGTTATAGGCTTGTAAGTTTTCAATTGCACACAGATGAATGATTAGCATTAATTAATTTGCTGAAACGCTGGTATGGAGCCAGAACAGTGACAGTTACATTTTGGCATTGAAAATAAAATTTGGCACTGAAAACAAAATCTGTACTGAAAAAATAAAAATTGGCATTGAAACACTTCTATTGGAAAAAGTTGTATTGGCACTTAAACAAGTATTGGCACTGAAAAAAGTTCCACTGAAAACTAAAAAAATAAAATATGGACATTAAAAGAATTACAATCTTACAATCTTATTATCTTATTTTATTTTGTTATCTATGTTGTTATTTTGTTTTTCAATGTCAATCTCCAGATTTTTTCTTCACGTATGTCTTTTTTCAGTGATACATTTTTTTATGCTGTCATTATTTTTTCAATGTCACTGTTTTTCAGTATCAATTTTCTGTTTTTCAGTTTCAACTTTCTTTCACCGTTTTAACGTAGAGAGGAGGGCCCTTGCTGGGCCTACATTACCCAGTATGCCTTGCAGCGCAACAAAGATGGGATATCCGAGGGCGATGGCATCATGGCAGCAATTTTGAGCCAGACTGGTGTCATTTTTGCTCTAAGACTGTAATATGTCACTTTATTAAGATTTAATATTTTTTCAGGTGAGAAAGTAACCATTAGGGATGTGCAGAGGGCCCACTATTGGTATTTGTACCTGTGTTTGTTAAGGCAGCAAAAATTATTTGTATTTATATTCAAATAATATATGTTTTTGTTTTTATTACACTTTTAATTTTAGAAAATTAAAGTGTTACAATAAATGTTCATGAATAAACTACCTTCTGAAGGAGGTCCCCACACTGGGTCTCGAACTGGAGTCTCCCAGATCACAAATGACTGTGCTGACCACTGAGCTAAAACTTTACTCATCACCTCGTTGCAGTCAGACCTCTACCTATTTATACACCCTTAACACAGAGACAGCTCAGCATGTAACGTGTAGGGAAGAACTTCAAAGGCGATTATTGCTTTGCACTTTTCATGTATTGCCTATTTTTTACAACTTAATTTTGTGGAAAGGGGAAGGGGAACAACAGGTTATGGAGAGTCCCTTGGGAGCACTTTGCGCATGTCAGTAGCTCAGCTTTACCTTTGGGGAACACCCCCAACTCTGGGAGTGATGTCTAAATTAGGAAATGTGCATCATGTAGCAGATGGATGAGACTCCCCTCGCTGAGACCTGCTGATAGACGTAACAGCAAGCAGAGGAGAGAGACTGAGATAGCGATGTAACCGACCTGCATGCTGGTATTTGACTTTTTTTTTCTTCCCGAAAACAAATAATTTTTTAAATATTTGTATGAAACAGATATTCGTAAAAAAAAAAAAAAAAAAACGCTATTTGTGCTTTGCTGAATTTCGGGCACACCCCTAGTAACCATGTAGATTCCTAATATGTGGCCAGTTTATCCAAATAAATGCCTGTTTGTAAATCTGCTGCAACGTTTTTGGAGATGTGAGGAACTGCTGGCTGAGTGAGACCAGCTGGTCATGCTTCTCAAAGATAATAAGATTGTAAGATTGTAATTTTTTTTTAATGTCTATGTTTTATTTTTCAGTTGAAATTGTTTCAGCGCCAATACAACTTTTTCCAATTCAAATGTTTCAATGCCAATGTTTCCTTTTTCAGCTCAGGTTTTGCTTTCAATGCCAAATTTTATTTTCAGTGCCAAAATGTAACTGTCACTGTTCTGTCTCCATAAAATGGTTCACAAACATGGAACCATAAAATCGGTGTGCCGAAAGGGATGGAAACGCTCCAACACTATAAAGGAGATCATTCAAAACATGAAAAGCCTTCACAGAAAACAACTGGCCTCATCAAAAGTCAAACACAAAACAGAATTCTGATGCTACACAATAATTTTCACTAGACAGGCTACAGACTAAACTCAACTAAAGTGCCAAATTGTGCAACAAATGATTTTAATTAACACTTCCTTTGATGTGTGAATAAATTCACTTATCAAAAAGCTTAGCTCCACAGCACTTTTTTTGTGTTGTTCTTGTTTTTGTTTTTTTACATTTCAGTAATTTAACAATTTTTGTCTTCTACAAAGTTTGACTGATCAACTGGATTAGATAGATTGCATTCATCTTTACAGGAGCTCTAATCACAAAGTATTCAGCCCAGCACTAACAACATTTGGAGCTTTTTAAATGAGATTGTACTCCACCTCTTTCCAAGTAACACTGAGCCTGATTTTCATCCAGAACTAACCACCTCCTAACAACTTTGTGTCATGAACAATGATAAAGAAATGAACTCTGAGCCAACTGGTGGACTGGAATAGAGCTAAATTAGCCAAGTGATAATCTTAGCCTAAAGGACTGGAGATAGCCCTATGTCCTAGTTACATGTTTGCACACTAATTCTAACTGTACTCTGTGTATGCAGTGCTGTATGTCCACCCCGTGAAATGACTAAATAAAGTAGATAACAAGACTTAAAGTCTACAGCCATGCTAGCTCTGTGAGGCTTTGCTTAGGCACAGCAGTGCTTTGAGCTAAGAGCTAACGCTGTTTATGCTCAGTGACAATGGTAAAACGTTGATGTTTAGCAGGTATAATGTTTACCATGTTCACCATTGTGTTGGCATGCTAACATTTACCAAGTGCTAAACAGCTGAGGCTGATGGGAATGTTTTGCAGGTATTTTATAAAAATGTCCGAACCCATCTGATAGTTGTTGAGATATTTATATAAAGCCAAGCAGCAGGAGGGGCTAATAATGCCAAAACACTGCTAACTTACAATGGCTGGATTTTTTTCTGTGTGGTGTTGACTGGAACTCTCAATGCCATGCAAAGCGGTAATGTGGAATTGGTTCACAGCTGTGGTGAAAGCAGTCGTACAGTTGTGGTTTATGCATGGCTCTTGTGACAACACAGAAAACACAACATTCAGTAATAAATCTTCTGAGCAGCATTTTTACCAACCATTTCAGAAAAATATTGAAGTTTGCAGTTCCAAAACTGTACTTTGACTGACATCCAACAGTGCACATTTTGTATCATTAACTGCTGCTTAACTTTACAGTAGCTGACGTTATTTTCTTTCATACTGCATCATAGTTCACCATCACAGTTCGTACATATAGCCTACTGTGTAATTTAAAGTATTCATATTTACTGGGCTCACACTGTAAACTGTACCTGGCAGATGTGACTGCATGCAGAGTGGTGTGCTGGTACTGCAGGCCGCTGTGAGGTTTATTGCATTTCCCAGGGAGAGGAATATGATGTCATCAACATGTGTCTCATTTACACTTAAGACCCCATTTCCTGGTTTGACAGCTGAGCTGGGGATAAGGAGTTTTTGTTCTCATAATATACTCCAGGAAAAGTTTCCTGCCTCGCTGTTGCACTCCCACTAGGTGTTTTCTTTTCTTACTCTGAATCTAAACACTCACACAAGAACCCTCTCTCTTTCTGTGCAATATTTCTGACCAAAACTGTGCTCCAGCTGTTGACATTTCATGGAATAACACACTTCACTTATTTTCCATTTTTATTTATAAAATGAAGCTGTTAAAAATATACCAAGCATTCATTGTTGGCTAGTCAGACATCAAACATATGTTATAATATTTAATAATTTCTTCCTTTATGACAAAGAAACACAAAACACTGGTCTTACAACAGAGTCTTTACAAGACAAATAATTTAAGGACAAAATGAAAAAATCAAAGAGGAGATTAAGGGAACAGGATCACTATGAACTGAAATTTTTGTTTACAAACTTAGGGCAAGCTCTTGAATCACACACATATTTATACAATCTTTAATATCAAAATAACTATGAATCTCACTCTTCAAAGAATTAGATAAGCCAAGAGTCAAAATAATTCTGTCAGAATGTGAGATACAGTCAACGGTGGTACAACATTGTTTGTCAAGATTTGAAACCCACAAATGAGTCAAGAAATGAACAATGAATAAAGATGTCCTAAGACACTGATTTTTGGATGGATCATAATGCTGAAGCCCTCTATTATCTGTCTGTCATGGATTTAAAGTGTGTAAATAAGGCTACCCATTTAAGTTATACTACATATGCACCACAGGTCAAACAACAATATCCAACCTTCTTGCAATATGTTGTTTATAAAAAAATTTTTTTTAAAAATGTGTATAGCGCTTCAATTGCAAATAAAGTAAATATTTGATTTGACTTCTAAAAACAAGTGTATTTTCATGAAAAATGTCCCAATTTGAAACATTTGAAGCAATCAAATATTTTATAAATATACACCAAGATCACATTAGATTACATTATGTAACATCAAATAGACTATTAACATAAATATTAACTATAGGACAAACTGCCCCTTTGTGTGATACTGTGTGGTGTCCATATAATTTAGTGACCCAGTGACATATTGTATATTAGACTGTAGTTCAGTGTGAATTTACAAATGCACAGTAAAATAGTTAAACCAAGTAAAACATTCTTATTTCCAGGGGTTTGTGTTATTGAGTTTAGAAATTATTGAGTTTGAAACTGTGTGGCAAAATGTAAGAATGTATGTGCACAATTGTGGGGATCTGCATTTTGTACAGCAATCTTCAATATGCTCTGTATCTTGCTATCATCAGTATTTGTAACTTCAGCATCATTTCAAAAAGGGTTTTAGGGTTAGGTGATGTATGCACATAAAACAATCTTCCTTAAACACAATTTGTTTGTTTATGCAGAGACAAATAATAACACTGATTCTGCATAGGAATCTTGTAACTCCTCATACAAAAACAATATAGTATTGAAACATAACACATTAAAAACACATACATGAGACCTATGCTGTATATTAGTAGTGTCTTTTCTGAGTTTCAACAGTATCTCCTGGACGGAGCTTTGCAGTTCCTTTGGGCATGAGGGACACATTGAGTTAACAGCTGAGGAGTTCATTCACCACTCCGCAAGACTGGTGGTGTCTCTGTCTGTCTACTCCATGTTTGTATCTGTGTGTGTGTGTGTGTAAGTCTGTGTGTGTTTGTGTTTTTTTGTCTCATTATATAACATGCAGGTATGTCGCCTTGGTGTCCACTCCTATTACATTTTTGGCAGTGCACCTGTAAAATCCTGTATCCCTAACTGTCGGGTTCTGTATCACCAAGGAACCCTGAGGACTAAGATAGCGGTTACCATAGATACGAGCCTGACCCATCACCCTAAGCTGTGTCAGGTCTGGTGTTTCCCAGGTAACCGTCGCCCGCGGTGTTGCTATGGTAAGGCAGGGCAGCTCCACAGCAACTCCAGGGCGTGTGTAGGTCACAGGGGAGGGGCCTTTTGTGATGCGTGGGGGGTAGGCGATGACGATGACAGGAACCGTGACCACTGAAACCGAGGAGGAGTCATAACTGGTGGATCTGCAGGTGTAGGTGCCTCGGTCAAACACGGTTGCCTGTTGCACTATTAATGTCCCATCCTCTTGGACTACGTATTGGCCTGAGTCACCACTCTCACCCTGGGAAACCACCTTGCCGCTGGGCAAGGTCCATAAGAGAGAGCCCTGGATGTATCCAGGGGTTTGAGGAGCAGGGCAAGGCAGGCGAAGAGTCTCTCCATTAATAATGCTCACTAGGGAGGCTGTTCGGGTGCTCACTGCTGGCTCTGAAACAGGGCCACTTGAGCGAGGTGGTGGGCCAACTGGACGAGGCACAGCAGGTAAAGATGGACTCCCCTGTGAAGGCTTTTGAGTAACTGGGATTCTTTGATGAAGCGTCTCAGGCAATACTGACCTTGACTGAGCTGAAGCCAGTGAGGTTCCTGAGCGAGGTGTCTCCAATGAAACAAGACTTTTCTGCACAGGTCTTTCCACAGCTGGTCTCCTAGTTGGAGACTGAACCTCTTCTTGTGGATCAGAGACCTCCAACTCCACCTGTATCCTCGTCTCTCCTCTTTCACCTCTCACTACACATACCAAGGTTCCGCCATCACTCTTCCGCACACCCCTCAGCTCCAAGGAGCCATTTCGGTGCACGATGAGTCGGCTGCCATAGTAAGGAGCTGGCAACACGCCATTACCAGGCAGAAGCCAGGCCAGGCGGGGGGGAGGGGATCCCCTGGAGGGGCATGGCAAAAGAACATTTTGGCCTTTCACCACTCGCTGCTTCACTGTTGTGACCACACCCACAACTGTGTTACTAGAGTTATAAGTAGCACCTGCACCTGCACTACTTGTACCACCACTATTCCTTCTGTTATCATCAGTCACTCCTGTATTGCTACTCCTACTGAACCCATTTCCATTAAGTGTGCCTGCACCAGCTCCATAATTAGGCACACTGCTACTAAAAACACCAACACTCCTAGGAAAACCACTTATCTTGCCAATGTCTCTGCTGGTGCTTGCTTCATTACTAGCCTTTATCACAGTGACTTCATTATTACTAGTCCCAGGATTCCTTTCAACACTATCTCCTCTAACTGTGCCTTGATTATTTCCAACACTAATGCCAGGTCCGTTTCTATTTATTCCAATGTTATCTACTTTAATGCCTGTACTCCTTGCCCCGCTCACCCCAACACTGATTACACTATCATATTGTGTTGTAATTCCACCTACAGGCCTGTTGAATTCATTTTGGCTATCACTCCTAAGGGCAGGATTGAAGCCATTAGTTGCTATTTTAATGCCATTGCTTGGTACGGTGTTTCTTATCCTGCCATTACTAGCGCTAGAGCCAGTGTTGTTGCTGTCATTGTTACTAAGCTTGCTTATGACACCATTGGTAAATCCATACTGGCTTATCCCTGCATTATTAATGTTGTCCCCTCTACTACGTTGATCACTACCAGGCCCATTGCTGGTACTCCAACCTCTTCCTCCCACCTGGCCACCGAGTCCATGATTAGGGACTTCCACTTCCAAGCCCACAACCATGTGTCTCTCCCCGACTGAGTTGGTTGCTCGGCATGTATAGTTTCCGGTGTCAATCTTTTGAGCCAAACGCACCTCCAGAGTTCCATCTGAAACCACCACAACCCGCTCAAAATAAAAACCAGAACCAGAACTCCGTGGGATAACACGGCGGGCTGGGGAAAACCATGTCACTGTTGGAGCGGGATCTCCTGTGGCCTGGCAGGGAATGATGGCAGTTGCTCCCTGCTGTACTTTGATAACACGATAGCTTCTGCCATCAGTGAAGGTTGGTGGAGATGTCATCATGACCTTAACTTTGACCTTGATGGAATGAATTTAAATTAATTAATGACTGAAAGAATGTTTTAATTGTATTGAAGTTGTAGTTTTTATTTCTAAAACTAATAATTGGATTGGATTCATTGGATAAATGATTCTAAAGTGATCTCTAGATGGAAACGTTGTCATACCTTCATGGTGTCTTGACCTCCTTGATTCTCAGCATAACATGTGTACTCCCCTTCCTCTCCCATACCCACTGCTGGAACCAGTAACGTCCCATTGTCAAACACAGTTAGCCTCCGTGCTCGCACTCCTCTGTCTTCCCCTTGCAACACACTGTTCACCATGGTTCCATCTGGCAGGCTCCAGCGGACAGCTGGGTCAGGCAGTCCTGATGCCAAGCAGTCGACCTGCCGAGAAGAGGATCATTGTTTAAATGCTGTCATCCTTTAAAAGTTTGTGTGCCTGTTATTGTGATGAAAGCTGAACTTCAGAGAACTGTTGAAAAATAACAACTTCTTCTGGGTCAGGTGTAAAACATACTGTACTTATTTACAGTAGGTTTTTACAAAAAGAAAACTCACAGTAGAAAAAAATGTCAAGCATCCAGAAATTTAGAAGCATTAAAAAACACAATTTAAAGCACATAAATGTAAATCAAATAAAAAATGAAGGGCAACCAATTCCCAGAATAATATTTCTTGCATATCACCCCAGTATATTTCATTGTGCTGTTAAATATTCATGTGTGAAGTACTTTCCCCTGAAGGCTCCTGTTGATGATTCATAACAGCCTATGACCTGGCAGGTCTTTCTTTTCTTTCTGAGTCAAAAAAAGTTAGCACATTTGATCAAAAACAACCAAAGACACAGCTTCAAGCTGTGGAAAATGTTGGCACCACACAAACAGCAGTAGATAAAACACCACACAAATAATGGCTACAACAAAAAATAAAGCACTAAAAAGCAGCAACGGTGGAGGAGTGGAAGATTCCAACAGTGGAAAAGATTTATGTCAGTGTGATACTGTATATGATTTACAGTAAAAAGTAGTTATTTGAAATCATGTATGGCAAATGTGTTCATAAATTGTTTAATAAACTAAATAAACTAAACAACAAAAATGCCCGAGAAGACCATTTAGCATTTTTTTCCCTTCTTGATAATGCTGTTTTCTGTTTATCAAACAAAGATCATATTGGGAACTGGGTGAGAGAAGAAAAATCATTTCCCCCTTTTTCATTTAGCTCACCTTCAGTGGTTTACCAAATGATACCATCTGATTAAGTTGCTGGTTGGGCTCGATCTTGGCAGGCTTGGTAGCCACAGAGACACGCAGGAGACGATAATCATCTGCGACCTTGTTGCGTGTGACACAGAGGTAATCTCCAGCATCCTTCTCTGTTACTGCCTGGACTGACAGGGTGCCATTAGGATACACCTTCAGACGTCGGTCAAAACTTTAAATTGAACATAAACACAAATAACAGATATACAGAATGAGACACAATACTAACAGAATAAAGAAAAAAAAGATATAATAGTACTATCCAACCCAAAACACTGAGGTTTTGTCTGTCTCACACACCCACAACCCCATGTACCTGAAGTGCATGTCCACCAGTTTCCTGCTGGGGGTCCTCCAAATGATAATGGGGGTTGGGTTACCAGTTACAGAGCAGTGGAGCTGCAAATTACCCCCATAGTGAACAGTAGTGACGGAGGGTGAGGTGGAGACAATACGGGCTTTGCTGAAAGGAGAGACAGGCAAGGAGTGCAAAACAGCTGAAGCTCTGCTTTTGTCAGAGGGGGGAGAAGAAGTAACTCTTGTGTTGTTTACAATGCTGGGTAAGACTTTGGTGTTATTTGCAGGCACTGTGGAGGGTTGGGAGAGAGAGGAGAGTTTTGTTGTGTTGAAGTTGGTAAAGTGTGTGGGGGAGGCAGTGAAAGTTTTATTGATTTTAGGATGTGAGTTAGTGGAACTGCGTTGGTGAGGGTGAGAAGAGCTGGGGGTGGCCAGCAAGGTCCTGGATCTATCAGGGGGCGTTAGAGGGGAGAGACTAACGGAGTTGAATGGCTTTGAGGAGTGGCTGGCATTGGATGAAGTTTTGTCTCTAAGAAGTGAAGATGGTTTTTCAGTAGCAACTGCTTTTGCTCCTTCATTTCTTGCTCCTCCCAGTCTTCTTTCTCCTTCTGCTCCCCCTTTAACTTCTACCTTCACAGTCCTCTTATCAGCTCCAACAGCATTACTTGCTGTGCACTGATAATTCCCTGAGTCCCTTGGTCCAGCTTTTCGAATGTGCAGTGTCCCATTGGGCAAGACAAAAAGGTTGCCATGGAGAAACTGGGATGGGCGAACTAGAGTCCCATCTGGGATACGCCAGCGCAGAGTTGGTGGCGGGGCACCTCGGGCAGAGCAATGAGCATAAACAGGCATCCCTGGAGACAAGAGCAGGTGTTCCTCTCTGGGTTGCTGTATCACCGGGGGCAACGAGGACACATGTACACGGACAGATGCACTGGCAGCACCTGCTGAGTTGGAGGCCACACAGCGATACACTCCCCGGTCACTAGGTAAAGTTACTGAGATATGAAGGGTTCCATTTGTGTCCATAATGATTCGACTGCTGGAGGAGTCAGTGGAAGTCAGAACAGAACGATCCGGCAGGACCCAAGAGAGCAAAGGGGTTGGTACACCGTCCGCCTGGCATTCCAAGTGCACCGCTCCACCTTGATGAATGGTGGTTTCTCTGTAGCTGGCCAGCTGCATCCGTGGGGGGCGTGTCCACACTTCCAGGGTGGTTAGCAACCTGTCCCAGAAGAGTAAAGCACACACATATTCAATATAGAAACACATGAACACATTTTTAGCATTTCAAATATTCATTTAAAATGAAAACAAACCATAAATGTTATATGACACATTTAGGAACCATCAAAAGGCATACATACACAATTCAAACTTAAATCTTGATAGAAACATGGGCACATGAAACATTATAATCAAGTAAACCACACATATTGGTCTCATGGAAAGGTCATATACAGAGATTTGCATATTGAGGCTGCTTAAAAATGTTAAATCAAGGGTTTGTGCTGTGTTTGCACCTAAAAAAGAAACACAACACATAATAGTATTCAAAGTGCAGTTTGCCTGAGGCCTATGCAGTGGTATTAAAAACATGGTCATAAATGAATGGTATATAGTGCATTAATTTTCATAACCTGTATTATTAGCCTCACCTGTCGCGACCCAGAAAGCTGTGTGCACTGCAGATATATGTGCCCCTGTCCTGCAGCTGAACATTCTGGATAACAAGGGTGCCATTTGGCAGAACCTCAAAACGTTGAGCCCTGGAGTGGATTGACATCACCGCCCCTGAAAGAGAGAGACAGACAGACAGACAGACAGAGCGAGAACACGAAAACAGGCAAGAGTGAGTAAGAGACAGAGAGGAAAGGAGGAACAGGGACATGCCGAGTGGCGCAGCATGTAGTAAAAGTCAGTGATGCAGTGCATAAAATGTTCCATTACCTTCTTGCAATATGTCTTTCCCACATGGCAAGCTAGAGAAAAGTCCATTGTATGCATGCCAGTGTGTAATGCTGGGTGCTAATATGTTATTTAATCCGAGTATAACTTGTTCATAAAAAGCTGAGATTGATTTCCTTTCGCATCTGTGAGTTCAGAATGTAAATACAAACCTTTATTTATTCTGTTTCAAAGACAAAGCCTGTAGTTCTTAATCATATCAATGATAGGTATATTCATATATACAGTTTATATATATATATACAGTATATATATTCATATATACAGTAAATATATATATATTTGACTTCTGGATGATTAACAAGCATTTCTACGTTTCCCAGCACGAATGAAAATATGGGCCTGGGGTCTGTTCCAGGAAGCAGGTTTACTGAGCTATCTGGAAAACTTTGCTGACACCAGTCCATGAACCAGTTTTAACAGGCTTCCAGGTGAATATTTCACATAAACGTAAATTGAAGGTAAAACTGCTCCCTGAATTATATTTTCATGCACTGAAGGGTGTTTTGTTTGTGTGCACATGTGTATGCTGAAATAAATGTGTGCGTATCTGCTGCACTGTATACCTGTAGCAACCTTGGTCCATGTGATGGTGGGTTTCGGCTCTCCCTGAGCTTCACAAGCCAGCCTGGCAGTGCTCTCTGCTGCGACTGACACTGTCCTGATGTGTGGGTCTGAAATCCTTGGTCTAGATCTCACAACTGGGGCCTATGAAAAAGATTATACGGATTTTAGTAGCAAATAAAGTAATGAATAATAGAATTAATGATTCTTAAAAACTGTTAGGAGACATCTGAGAGCAGGGCTCTACTAATGAAAGTTCTTCAACTTGGAAAGCTGCAGCATTGTGTTGGTCTTATAGTTTTAATTTTTCAACTAGATAGCATAGCCACAATGAATAAAAAAAAAAAAGAGAACTGTCTACTAGCAAAAATACCAATATCTGTATTATGACCACAAATACAAAAATTGCTATTTGTACAAAAAAATGAGAGGAAACCTGTAAACCAACAACCAACTAAAACAAAACTGTAAATAGATTAATCAGAACTTAGTTATGGAGGTAAGGATACAGACCATTACACATCAGTACCCAGTCAATACCCAACTTAAAAACTGACAGGTGCTGACATGATTAGGTAAACTGTTTATTAAAACTTTCTGTGAAGAGTTTGTTATTACTTGTATTTTTTTTTAAACAGTGAAGATTTTAAGCATTATTGTAGAATAGGTTAATAAATTCAATATGGCATTATTGTGATCCCAGATTTAGAATTAGTCACTGGTGGTGAACCCAGCGATTTGGTTTGCTAAGGCTTGCCAACATAGCTCTGGAAATTAATTAATAATTGATTATTTTAAATCCATTTGGATTAGGTTCTCAAAAAACATAATGATGTTGATTATGGAACATATGTTTTTCATCTCTTCTTTAGATCTGACAGTGACCCTGGTAGAGCTCTGGAAAATCCATGAAATTGAAAAATTGTCATAAACATCCCTTAGGTTTAATAGCAGGTCATGTGGATACAGATTAGACTATTTTCAGATCTCTTATGCATTTTTTGCTAAGCTTTTGCCCGGAGGCTTGCACAGTTGTGTGTTGTGTGTGTTTGTGTGTGTGTGTGTGTGTGCATATGTGTCTTGCTATTTTCTGGGCCAGCACTCACTTAGAAAAGAAATGTTAATTTGACTTCCACTTAGCTGACAACAAAGACAAATAACTATATATATGATCTTCAAACGACATTTAAGACTGCACTTAAAGAAATGATTAACTGAATGAATGAGGAGCAGAAAAACTGGAACATTAAATAAATTTGCAGTTAAATTAACAAATAAAGAACAGATTGTTGTCCTAGTTTGCTTCTACTCTTGTCATAACGTATGGGCTTGCCTTAAGACCCATTTTGGGTAAGAGTATCTACAAAATAGCAAGATTATGTTATTTGAATCGATTTCAACTCACCCTGGGGACAGCAGGGAGTGAAGGAGAGGGTGGCCAGTGTGGCCTGCTGCTGTGTGAATCTGGAATAGAATTAGCTGCAGGGTTCTTCCAATCAGTAGGGGATCGGCTCTGGTTTGGAGTGCCAGAAACAGGCCTCCCTCTGGAGTCAACTTGGCCAACATTTGGCCTCTCTCTAGATGATGCTGTGGTACTTGTTGTCATTGTTATAGTAGTAGCAGAGTGTGTATAAGGTTTAGCTGCCAAAGCAGTAGTTGGAGGAGTTTTGGCAGAGATGGTACTAGTACTAGGAGTAGGAGTAGTAGTTTTAATAGTTGTAGAAGTAATAGAAGTAGTGGGTTTAAGAGTTGTGGGAATAGCTTTGGATGAGATTGTAGTACTACTAGCAGTAGTGGTTGTGGTAAAAGTACTAGTAGGAGGGGTAGCTGTAGTGGTAGAGGGGCTAGTTGAAGAAGTAATAGTGGTAGTGGGAGCAGTAGATGTAAGAGCAGGACTTGTAGTAGTAGTAGTAGTAGTAGTAGTAGTAGTAGTAGTAGAGGCGGTGCTATACATTGGAATAATCTTAGTAGTTGGAGTTGACGTGATGGGATTTGTAGTCATAGGAGTATTTGTAGTTGTTGTGAGAAGTGTATCACTCGCTCCAGTAGTAGATATACTTGTAGTGCTTCCAATAGAAGTAGTCAGACGAGTTCTCTTGAGAGTGGTTGAAGTGGTTGTTGTTGAGGAAACAACAGAGGAGCGAGTGGATGAGAGAGTGGTGGAGGATTGAGATGCATGTGGTACATCCAACGAATTCCTTTCCAGCTCTGCACTGTCTTCACTTGGGGGTCTATCAACATCTTTTCCTGTGGCTGTATGTGGGTGTATGCCGTGTGTACGTGTCTTGGCGTGCGTCACTGGCATGTGCGTCTGTGTCGTCACAATATTAGAGTAAGTGGATACCGGTATTCTAGTGTTAAAGAGAGTGAACACTGCAGTGTCTGGTCCGTTGACTGAGTGAGTCATCATGTCTGTGTGTGTCTTTGTGTGAGAGTGGGATAATGAGACAGGAGAGGAGGGAGTCAGTGAGGGGGAGGCAGATTCTGATGTGGAGATACCAGGAGTGTTAGGAACAGTGGGAGACAGAAAGTTCAGTACCACGCCATTTGGAGTAGAAACAAGAGTCTTAATATGGTCACTCTGTGTCAATAAAGTAGCCGGAGATGTGGTTGTTGAGGCCAGCAACAACACATTCATTTGATCTGTGGTGGTGTCAGGTGTCACAGTTATTGACCTCGGGTTTGTAGGGTCAGGGATAGGTCGGGGTGGGGTGATAGGTCGACCCCTGGGCCTGTTGATGATTCGTCTTCGCTGTCCGATCCTCCTGCGAGAGAGAGGGCCTTGAGGCCGCAAGTTTGGTACCAAATTAGGGAAGTGTCCCTGCCGGGGGTTCTGAGGCCTGGATCTAGATGGGATGGGGTTTGTTTCTCGCTCCTCTCCTTCAACTGGTTCTGAGACAATTTCATTGGTTCTAGTCAACAGCTTAGAGGTGACAGGATCTTTCTGTGTCCCTGAGTTTGTCACTGTCTCTGTCTGTGGACCTTTCTCTGCCTGTATGTGTGTCTCTGTCTCATTTTCTAGATCTTTCTGTGTTTTTGTTGACCTCTCAATCCCTCTCTCTATCTCTGTATCTGTCTCAGTGTCTGTTTTTGTCTCTCTGTGTGTCTGTGTTTCTGTGTGAACAGGATAAATGGGCCGTAAGCCTTCTTCTTGTAGAGCAGCATCATCAACAGACGACCCCTCGGTTTCTGCTTCCATCCCTGCTCCCTCTGCTCTATCTCTGTCTGTATTATGACCTTCCTCATGTCTTCCTGTGTATCTTTCTTTGCCTCCACCCACCGGTTCAGCTGTGGTCTTTTCTGCTGTGATAGGCTGGCTGTTATTAGTGGGAACAGTCTTTTGGCGGATCTTAGCCAATATGTCAGCCCATTTCGCAGGGTCTATTCTTTGTTTGTTTGCGGTGATTCTATGTCTGCTGTCATAGTGGTTTCTTCTCTGTTCAATGGAGGATACAGGCCCTCCTCCTCTTCTCAGGGAGCCGTCTCTCACAGGCCCTCGTCTTCTAGGTTTCCCGATTGGATAACGTCTTTTTGGGGGTGGCTGGAGAGGGCTTGGACGCTTCCTGTTGATAACAAGAGTCCTCTCTTCTTCCACCTCTTCATTTCCCGATCCTTCCTCCACTTGACGTAGTAAAGGGGCTCGTATCTTGGTTGACCGGCCAGCCACTGACTGTGGCCCTCTAGGAAATGATGTTCTAAGTGGCGGGGGATGTCGTGGGTTTATTTCCAGCTGCATGGACAGAGAGTCACTACCATACTGGTTGACCGCGATGCAGCGGTAATGACCAGTGTCTTTCAAAGAAGGCTTAAGCAGAGAAAGACTCCCATTCGATTGTATAGTGAGTCCACCTGATACAGCTAATCCCTGCCGTACTATATTTCCATCTGGTAACACCCAACTCATGTATGGTGCTGGTGAACCAGATGCTTTGCAGGACAGACTGATGGGCTCCCCAACAGTTCCCATGACAGGAGGTCCCACTTGCTCTCCTGAAGGTGGAACAGATGACTCTGCTACTGCCAAACGGAGGGAGAGAACATCTACATCCCTGCCAGCCCGGGCTATGCAGTAATAGATCCCAGCATTTGATAGCTCCAGTTTCTGTATAAGTAACCCAGAGGCCGAGGCTCGTAGCCGACCATCTTGGCTACTGGAGGGGGAGACAAGTTGGGATCCGTCTGGGAGAATCCACTGTACTTTGGGATTACCAGAACTTAGAAGAGGGCAGGGGAGTTCCACCTGACCGCCTACTGCAGCTGCCAGTGCTGTGGTGGTATGATTAGTTGAAATGAGCACCCATGGGTGAGAAGCTCGGGAGGATGTTGAAGGAAGACCAGTAGGGTCAGGATGAGCAGACACTCTTGTTGAGTATATAAGGTGAACTCTATTTGCATTGGACTGTGCTCTGTTAAGCTGAATGCTAATGGCTGGCTGTAGTAACCATTGTGGTCTGACTTTAACAGAAGCTTTAACTCCAGTGTGATAATATCCTTCTGTCTCTGCTGTCTGCCTGTAGCGGTAGGCCAGCGCCGGGGCTTTACTCAGCATGATCTCCCTCTCAAGGCGAACTGCAGTCTCACTATAGTAAGCCAGGATCCGCCAAAGATTCTCATAGCTCTCTCTCTCCACAGGGCATTCCAGGGAGAGTGACATAGCGAGGGGGAGAGGAGAAGGGGATGAAAGGGAAAGATCTGGAAGAGGAGCAATATCCTGAGAGTCTGTAGAGTGAGTGATGTTGCAGCTCAGATCAACACTGTAACCCTGTTGGTCAGAAAGCCCCAGAGAGGCAATGCCTAAAGGCTCTCTGAAGGATTCACTTGATTGAATCTCACTGAGTTCTGTCTCCAAAGGTGTGTCTCTTCCTGGGGCGGGGATGACTGGAGAGGTGCAAGATAGCTCAGTCTGCTCAAGCAAGCCCTGCCCCTGAAGGGAATTGGGCAAGGCACACATTGGACACTGAGGACTACTGGGGCATTTCATTAAGCCTAATTGAAAGAGAGAAACAGAGAAAATTATGTCATAAAAGGTACCCTTACGATTTCTGGCATGTCAACAGTGTGTAACATCATAGCACCTATGCAAACATATTAGTGCACATTTCAGCTATCTGCACATATTAGTGGTGTCATATATTAGTCATGCCACATCTTCTTAAGCATCCATTACCCTTTATATCTCTTACTAATTAGATATGGTTACTTCATCTACTCATAAATCAGAAATATGCATCACTTCATTATTCCACAGCAATCATTAGCCTTTATTTCAGTTGCCTGCACTCACATCAATGCTGTCATCATGGATTAGTCAAGGCAGGTTAAGTCTAGCATATCAATGAGAGACATTTCACAGTCCTGCCTTCTTTCACATCTAAATAAAAGCCACAAGACAAACTGGAAGATATACAGAAAATGAGCGAAAATTGAGAGGAGCATGTAATGAAAAGCAGGTGGAGAGATGTCACAGGTATCAAGATAACAAGTCCAGATGTATCTAAATTCAGACTGAACCCATCTTTCCATCATCTGGCTGGATCTGACATATACTGAGCAGTTACTAGACATATTACAGACTGCAATTATCAACAAATGAATCTCCTATTTCTCAGTCCATTTCCCATGTTTCTCCTCATCTTATCTCTTTCCTCTCTTTCAGTCACCCAAGCAACCCACATGTTGCATTAACCACCACCTTTTTGCATATCTGCTTGAATGTCCATTGTTAAAGGACTGCATGTGGGAGACAAAACACCAAGAGAAAAAATAAATAATATTGAAGACATGAGAGTCACCTGGGTGAGCCAGACTCCAAGGGAGAAACCAGTTCATCCTACAGTCACAACTCCACAGATTAGCCTGCAGCACAAGAGACTCCAGCAGGGGTGCAGTTTGTAAGGTCGCTCTGGACAGAGTGGTTAGACTGTTGTTGGACAGGTCTAGGTGTCTACAGGAGGGAAAGACAGTAAAAAAGAGATTGAGATGAAGAGGGGGAGGGGGAGGGAGGACACAGAGGTTGAATCAAAGTCACAGAGGAATGAAGGAATGGATGAACAAGTGGGAGGGGGTAGTTACAGATGAGGGGTGAGAAAATCATCCATCATGTTTTTATCGTTTTCATCATCACCTTTATGCTCAGACCCAAGACATACATGTTTATACTCTGCAGTAATACTATGAGTGGATCTGAATGAGGGTAAAGAGGCAATGCTATTCATCTAAATACCAATAACAAACAATGGAAATGTTACTATTTGTTCTCTGTGAAAAATCAGTCTCTATTACCAGATGTGAGATGTGGGAGGTAATTTCATCAGTTTAACTGTATTTGTTTTTTCATGATTTTGATTGTCAAGATCACACAGAGCAGTTTATTAAGGGTAGAAGTAATGTGCCCTCCCTGTTTTTTGGTGAAAATTTGCAAATTAAGTTGTTTGTTTTTGATTTTTTGTCCAATCACAGACTTTACAGACAAAAGCAAGTGTCACTGTCAGAACCACCAGTAGGGACATATCTGCTTACTTTTAAAACTAAACTAACTTCCCCAACACTGATTAATACATTATACGCTTCAGTTGTTAAAGCTCACCTGAGTGTAGAGAAGTAATACGTATTCAGGAGGGACAGTGTGCAAAAAGTGTGGGGATGTAGCTGATGCAGCCTGTTCCCTTGCAGACGTAACAGCCTGAGGCTAGGCAGCTGGAGCAGGGCCCGGGGGTGGATGTGCTGGAGGAGGTTGTGATCCAAGTACAGACGCAGCAGTGAGGTCAGGCCAGAGAAGGTCTGAGATGAAGGGATCTCTCTCAGCTTGTTATAGCTCAGTTTTAGTATCTGTGGGGGTGGAGGAAATGGAGTGAGCAGAAGAAATTAATGATTAAGAGCAATCAAATTATAGACATCAAAGCTGATGAAGAAACCAAGTATATGCTATGATCATAATTCTATCCCTAGACACATGCTTGTAAATTGAATTTATGATAAATGATGAGAGGGTGATCGGAGTGAGGATGAAGGATTGGGTGACAAAACTCTTTGTAACTAGGAATGATTGACCGCACCCTGTGTAAATTTTAGCAAAAATATAAGGAAAGCTTCCAGCAGCTCCCCACAGCATATAACCAAGCGATATATTCATGCTGCATGTTTATCAGGTCAAAGCAGGGAAAACTAAAAAGATATTCTAGCACTGGGGGTCCTCAACTTTTCAAATATGAAATTTAGCCCTTTATCCTAAGCAGAAGACTCCAGGGGATCTATTGCTATTCTAGTCATGTGTGAAGAACCCACTATAATTTAAGAAGGCACACCATGAAAACCTCGTTGTGGAATTGTGTTTCTGTGAGGCTTATGATAAATCTGCTCTCCGGGGAGACTACTTAGCTGGAAAAGTTCCAGCTGCTGACAGATCTGGCACGTGACGATGTCAGCACATGGAAATATGGATCCTATTATCACACAATGGCAAATATATAAGCATCTGCCCGGGAGATGAAGGGAACAATTGCTTGTTGAGTAATATCACTTCCTCATGGACTGCTAACTCTGCCCTAAGGTTACTGCTAAAATGTCCAGCGTGTTTCCTGTCTCTGAGTAGTATAAAGAATGATGGCACATAAATTATGCATTAGGCTAGTTGTACAGAAATTAGAAAAAATGTGCTGAACAAAGTGAGCAGAATCATATAACTTTTCATATTGGTTTCACAGATCAAATGTTGTAAATTTCATCCTTTTATGTATCCATTTGTAATTAAATGTATACAAGACTCACATTTATCAATGTTGGGTCCTCTCAAAGCCTCTCAACAAATACCATAAATCTTCATATTTCTCATGTTGTTAAAAACTGGAATTTCTTCTGTCAAACAGTTAATGTATATTCATCTTTCATAGTTGTAGAGAGCCAAGCAGACTGTAAACTATATGTACTACACATGCAGAATGTTAAAGAGCTGAGTCTTCTGCAACAAAGTACATGAAATAGTACAGGAGTCCCCACATGGTCCTGCCTGCCTCAGGCTGGGGAGGGATGAAAGTATATTTTGTGGACACATGCTCTTGGTTTCATTTTTATATCTGTGTCCTGTAAAAACACTAATTTCTGAAGTGTCAAAAGTTAAATATGTGAGGAAATACTGGTTTATTTTCCCATATATTTTATAATCAAGCATTGATAGTTTGATTTGGCAAAAGAAAGCTCAGGACACTTTCAATGCCGGCTGCTGTTAGCTGCCTGAGAGACAGGTCTACTGTTAAAGGAGAAGCAGCAGGCAGAGTCTTCTGTAGGATCACCTCTTATCTCCACTGCCTCTTTTCATTCCTATTCCTGCAATATAGATGAGTTCTATGTATGTCTGTTCCTGTTTACCTGCAGTGATTTCATGTCTCGAAACACTGCATCTGGAAGATGGTGGAGATCATTGCTGTGGAGCATCAGAAGCTCTACCCTCTTTAGCCCGGCCAGTGAACTGTCATGGATCCTGCTGATGCTGTTGAACCTACAGGAGCATGGAAACATCATCATCAACCAATGATGCCAGTCAGTCAACAAATATTGTTACTGCCGTGTTAGCTCATTACTTAAATGTAGTTTGACAATAGCTTCCAAACTCTGTGCATGTGTTTGCATGGTAAATAAAAGCAATTTAGCTTAAAATCTTATTTGTGCTTAGTATGCATACTTTCATACATTTAAGCATGTGTTTGTGTGTTCCTTTACCCTAAGTTTATGCGGCGTGTGTGTGCAGGGAGGCCAGGAGGTATGGTAATCAGGGAGCGGAAGGTACAATGGACTTCGCTGGCCTGGTAGCAGTTACAGCTTCTGGGACAGGCCTGGCCTCTGGGCACCTCAAGTGTCAGCACCAGCAGAGCCAGCAGTGCCGCCAGTACACACACGCTTCGATACATCTTCACTCCACAGGAGGAGCAGCTACACCAAGGTTATCACTGCCAAAGAGAAAAGGGAAGTCAAGATTGATGGAGATCAGCAAAGTGCAACACAGTGAGATGTCCTAAAATCCAGATAGGATCTCTCTCTGTCTCTGTCTCTCTCTCTCTCACACACACACACACAAACACATACACACACTCACACTCACACTCACACTCACACAAGTCAATTTTATTTATAGAGACCAAAATCACACATTTGACTTGCAATCAGTATACAGCACATGGTACACTCTGTCCTTAGACTCACACTACAGCCATACTGACACATTGCACCTGTCTCAAACAAAACATACATTTGGGCTGTCTACACACGCACATATGCGTGCTCAGCAGATTAAATGAATGACTCTCTCTCTCTTTCTCTCTCTCTCTCTCTCTCTCTCTCTCTCTCTCTTATCCAACATCACACAAGCGCACAGATGCACTTAAACCATTCAGCTTCATCAAACCAACTGTAGAGCGATGGCTGCAGAAAGCGTTTCGACTCAAAGATGAAATTAAAATAAATTACGCACTGTAGCAAGAAGCTTTCAAGATGAATAGATCATTGTAATGAATTGTCATGGTTGATACCTTGAAATCCTTTCGTCCGGAGGAGCGAGTTATTTCACGGAATTGTTCATTTCCCCCATCAAATGCTTATTTTAATCCAACTACGCGCTTCGTAAATTTGATATGCAATTAACCAGTTTATTCACCCATTAGCTCCGTGTTTGGTGAATTGAGAAGATCCCCCAAGAAAGTTGTCACTTTGAAAGAGGTAAAACGCAGTTTAACACTTTTATCAACTCCATATGACAAAAGTTTAAAAAAAGAAAACAGCCGCTGTTTGTAACATCCAATAGGTCTTCTTGTGCGTCTTCTGAAAAGAAAAGTAGTGCTGGAAGCGACAGGCGAACACAGCGCGTCTGGCGCTGTGAGTGAGTGTGTGTATGTGTGTGTGTGTATGTGTGTGTGTGTGTGTGTGTGAGTGTGAGTTTATGTGGATGACAGTGGACGTGTGTGAATGTGTATTTGAGTTTAGGGAAGGGGACTGGACTGAAGTGAACTACGAGTGACGCTCAGGCAGAAGAGTATGTCAAAGGAGGGGCTTTCTGGAAACGCAGTGGCAACAAGTTACTGCGCTTCAGGTTGCTCCTCTCATATTCTTGCACACTGCATGTACTGTACTGTGGGCCAAATCATCTTCATGGTGAGCTGCAGATCAGTTTACAGCATCTGTCTCAATTATTGCAAAACTGCCTTTATAACTTTTCTGAGCACTTTGTCTCTGTCTATTATGCGATTTAATTAGAGGAAGGGTAATGGCTTTTATATTATCGTAATATTTTTTTTCAACTTCTTTTTTTACGTTAGATGGAAGTTACAGCAGGTCTTTAGCAAGGATTTTTGAGAAATAAAGTCATGGTACAAAATTACGCCACCCACCCCCACTCTTCCAGGAATGTCTTGATGAGCCACCAAAAATCCTGTGAAAAATTCTGATTATTTCAACTTTAGCTTAGTGATTTATTCATTCATTTAAATATTCAGTTATATTTTCTGTAAACATTAGTTCTCTACATGAACGTCTGTTTAGGTGGTTTTTCCACTCTGTTAGGATAAAAATCTGGTGGATAGATGCTGAATTCCTTGATTTAATTGATTATTTCTTGACTAAAAAGAGGCTTTTTAAAGATACTGAGTTGAAAAAATAACATTTTCAGCCTTTAAAACCCATTATGTGTAATTTGTGTGTAATTGTAGAATGTACACCCCCATATTCTCTGAAGTAACCCATAAGACATGATGTCAGTGTCCTCATAGGTAGCTACAGTCCATTGCTACAGAATTTCTTGGAAAAACAACCACCTGGAGCAAACGGATGCTGTTTTACTATTGTTGTGGTGCTGTGGGCTCCAACTATCTCACTTCCATTGTTTCTGTTCATTTTAACTTGGTGGGGCAGTGAAATACAATCTGGATATGTGCTTGATGTTTAAATAGATTCTCATTCATTCCATCCAGTATAATTCCAGATAGTTCTTAGGACAAGAAAATAAGAAATTGTCCTCTCTTTTGTGTGATCTCAGACTGTCAGGCACCCCATAATGATCACACCTCCTTCTGAGAGACTTAAATGGGTGGAGAACAAAAATAGACTGATATACCCCTCAGCTGTTGTGTCCTGTAGGCACAGTAACTTCCCCACCCACCCCCTTTAAGGGTCTGTCTTTGTATATGTGTGTGAGTGACAAGTCAGTGGACCCTTTTACATCAAATTGGTTCATTTATGTAGGATTTTTATAACATTAACTTTAGGTCTCTTCAAACATAGACTTACTGTCCCGGTAAAATTGAAAGATTTTTTTCTACTTACCGCGGGGTCAGCAGTGCTTGAGAGTAGCAGCAGATGTGAGAATAAGGTCACCACTGAAGAGGGGAGTTTTGAATCCTCACATCAGCTGCTTGAATAATTGATTTTAAAATTAATCTTGAATGACAGTTTATCCCTGTAGCCTGACAAGTGAACATCTGCAAATATCTTTGAAGGGGAGATTTGGTACTTTACATTCACCAGATAATTTTGCTCTTATGATTCTCAACATTGCTGTTAGTGTCAACATGACCCAATCTCCACCACCCTCCTGTATAACCCATGTGCCTGTAGGCGATGTTGGTGGATGACGGCTTAACAGTTCTCATGCAGCGCTGATTCCCTGTGGTTGTGAAATGGCTGTAAAAAGCATTAGGCTCAATCCCAGCTCACTTCATTACAATACTGATCACTGTATCGGAATGTACCAGATCATAATGAATGAATCACTGTCTGTCTGAAAGGAGGGTCAAAAGAAACCAACAAAGACATGAAATAATATCAAGGGCTCCTTCGGGGGAAGTGAACCAATGAATAAAGGGAGATTGGACACGGAGACAGGAAGTCAGGTAGGGATAAAAGGCAGTGTGTTGTTGACTTATCTTATGGGCAAAGACTGCCAACACACTAATGAATGAATGAATCAGTCAATCAATGAGTGTCTTACCTGCTGACTTACTCTTATGTACACTAACGACTTACTGTACGACAGTCAACAGTAAGTTCCTGTTCCTGCTGGTGGAACTAGAAACCAGAACCTCCCAATCCACTCATTTCTCTGGTCATGATTGCTCTCTGTCTTCTTCTGTCTGGGCCTTGTTGCTATCTAGGTCAAAAACTAGAGTGCTGAATCATGAAATGGGGAAGTAAACAGCTCAAAGATGAGACCAGTTTGCTGATACTGTACATATTTTCAAATCATGTGCATTCGGTATTCTTTTTGATCTAGCTTTTGATGTGTGAATAAAGTCTTTGAAAGTCCTGGTTTAAAAAAAAGTCATTGCACTCCATTAAGTAACATTCTTCTCCCAGCTCCAGTTTTAGAATGATTGAACTCGACTGCAATGTGTTTCTTTTTTTCTTAAATTAAAAACATTTTGTATCTGTTCCCATTGTGTCAGTAAAGCTGAGAGTGATAAAAACAGTGGAGGGGGAAGTGGGGAGGTAGCAGCTGAGGTACAGAGGCATTTGCACAGGGGGACTACGTCATCTTTAGGTATATTTAACTGCATTACTGCCATGACAGCATGATGAAAATAAAATTTAATAAGAGAAAAAGAAAAATAATCATTACAGACATCGCCATGTAAGGCCCCCTCTCTGTCAAGGTCACTTCAAAAAGTAAAAACATGAATTACGTTCCTCGTGACCTCAGGGTTCCAAACCAAGTTGAGGCTCTGTGCTCATAAAGTGCTGGTTAAAAACAGCAGGACAGGTTGTCTAGCACAGACACTGAGTGGATAGACAAGGCACTTTCATTGAAATCAGCATTCTTCAATATCAGTTGGCTGCTACATAAGATGGATAATTAAAATATGATTACTGTTATTGCATTAGTTTGATGCGGGGAACAATTAACTGTTTTCAATCACATGATGTACACTGAACTTTGAGTGAAAGTTATCATATATAATACTGTGCTACAAGTGTGACTTCTTCCACCTTCTAATTAAATACGCTCAAACAATAAGTTATTGTCCAGCTGCAGTGATCAATTTTCTATATTTAAGTGAGAGTCTTCCCTGAAATTAGAAAAGCCCTAATGTTTTTGTAATTGTTTGTGTGAAAGCTGTTACAAATGTTGTCAGTGTTGAAGGGGACATATCTTTTCCAGGTCTATATTTTTATTCTGGCACTCCACTTGTACATCTTTAAATGATTTACAGTTTAAAAAAACTCCTTATTTATCTTATACTGACCCTTTATGCAGTTCAGCCTCTGTCTGAAACAGGCCTTTTTAGCTCCTGTCTCTCTAAGGCCCTCATGCTCTGTTCCCACTCTGTTCTGATGGGTTCGCTTCTCTGCAGCTGCTCCTCTGCAGACTTACGCCTACTCTGTAAACAAACAGTAGTGGTAAGATTTCACTTCTTTTTCTTGTTCATTAATCATAATGTTAGCTTCACAAATAACATTCATACACGTTCGAGATATGAAATATGCAAGCGGACAACATGAACAACCCATGGAAATACCTTTGTGGCCATGCATGAACAATCTGGTGTCAGTTCAGTTGGGAAGTGGACTACAGTCACAACTTTTTAAGTTTTACTATTTTGATGACAACTAACTTTCCTGAAGTCTAAGGTGCTCTCTCGAAGCCTGGGGGCAGGATGGGGCATCAGGACTAGGATCTCAAGATCTATTATTGATTTGAGGCTCCAGCACTCCGTGGGGTAAAGGCCTGTCAGGCTGAGTGAGAGCCTGGGGTTTAGCTGCCAACATGGCAGGGATCCAACGAGCTGATGGCTGCAAGGACATTTTCTTACAATGTGCTAACATGATCATAGCCTCATTGAACTTCCCCATTGACCTTCCTTCTGCCTTGTTCTATTATATTAAGATAATAAAATGATAAATTAGTATTTATGCTTAACAAGTAAATTCTAAGACAATTTAGGGCTATAAAGAGAGAGAGAACATGAGAACACTGTACCATATCAAATGCATGTATGTGAGTCAATCAGAGTTCACAATAGAAATAATGCTGTCCTCCAGGGCTGTGGTAGTTGTGGGTAAGCAGTGCACATTATAAGCCAGACACAATTGAGTGATGGATACTCAGTGATGTGAGGACACTGGCAAGCAGTCCATCTGTTATGCTGCAGCCATACAAGGAGTCAGATCTGTGGTCACAGTCTGGGGGTCATCTCTGTAAGTAATACTGAGATTTGATGCTGTAGAGAGATATAAACTATTTGTGATTCTGTGTTTCACACGGTATAGCCCTGTATTGAGTATTGTTGGAAGGATGAATAATTTGAGTCATTTTGTTTTCATCAGGTTTGTTCTCCACTGTACTGTATAGTCACATAAAATGTACTGTGGATTGGCAAAACCTCCATCTTTTTGTACAGTGTTTCTCTGGACAAGAGATGCTTTCATTTAATGATAATCACATTAAAATAATCTAATAATGACAAAGTCCTATAAGCTTCTTTGTAGAATTTTCTTGAATCACGTGGCATCATGTGGATCCTAGTGGATTGATTTGAAAAGGAAAAGAGAAGAAAATTTCAATACACTCAACTAGAGGACTTAAGAACAAAATTTTTGCTTGCAGGGCAGTCTCAAGTAGAGAACTGGTATGAAGCAAGTATCCACAAATAAAAGTGGGTGATGAGTTCTCTGCAATAATCAGCAACATATCAATTCAAATAAATGAAATAACCCAAGGACACACAACACAATGAAAACATCTTCCACTATTAGTGAACATGCCAGCAGGCAGGGCGACTTAGCAGTTAAAGAGAACATGTTGCAACCAGTAAATTAAAGACTGCAAAAAAAAAAAGAAAATACATCCTGCAGAAGTTTCATTAAGGAAGACTCTGAATCCCCACCAGGGATTTAGTGTCTGTTATACACTAACAGCAAAAGCAAAGGAATCATTACTATGGTATATGGCAGTTCTTAGTGTTGAAGCTTGCAGCAGTGAAGACTTGGCCAGGGAGCTTCAAAGAAGAGAGGGTCAGTTCAAGACATGCACTGAGATAGCCAACACTTGTGTCTTCTTGAATGATATACAGAACTTGGCTCGAGTAAATTTCACACATACACAGCAGAGAAGTGGTCGTAACTCGTGGGCCTCTGAGATTTGACCCACGGGCCAGAGGAGAGAGAGGAGGAAAAAGACTGAGCAGTTCAAGAAAAATAGATGGTCAACAGGGATTCAGGTTGCAGCACCACTTCACTCTCAGGAAGACCTGCTCAAAAGATTTGGATTCTGTTTTTTGGTCAGACAACACAATGTAGGATATAGCAACCAGTTCTTTTCAGGTTTTTATTAAACCTGTCCAAATTAAAATGTATTATTGTACACAGCATTTGAGAAAATAGCATTGAGCATAAAGAAAAGTGTCAGGGTTTGATTCCCATTCCACTGGGACCACCCATACTAAAACAAATCAATCATAGTACTGTTAAGTGTTGTGGATAAGCAAATAATGTCCTTCACATCATATCAGACCTACTGTAGGAATCTTCAAGATCTCTGTGGTTGTTGGCTGTGACTTTAGGGAGAATAGAGGGTCATTAAAAGAAAAGAAATTAAGAGAAAGAGAGTAAAAAGGGGGAATGAGGAGATAAAGAGGTGGCGTGGAGCAAAAAGGAGAGAGAGAGATTTACAAGTCAATAAGTAAGGAGTGTGGTCAAGAGAGGCGGGGGCTGCTGTTTGGTGATCCTACAGGCGTGACGTCTGGTGACCTGGGGTCCTATAGATATGCGCCCCGTAACAGGGGCTTTAAATCAGCATGAAACACCAACACACCCAAAGAAAATGTCACATAGTAACAAAAGCTCAGGTGGAGCATTCTTTTCTTTTCTCCATCACAGCTCTCTTTCACCCTACTCTTCTTTTTCTCTGTGTATCCTCTTGGTTTTTCTTCCTGTGTGTTTCTGCAGCGACAGCTCATTAGAGGGATTACACATTATTTCATTATACTCTGGAACGGAGTATAATGACACAAACAACATAAATAACTTAACACTGTGTTAACTTGCTCTAATTAGATCTGTGAATTACTCAAGGCCACCTTACGATGTTTAAGATTATTTAATTCCACTCTGTATCTTCATGTTTCCATACGTAGAGAGCAGTTAGGACAATCATGAATGTATCTTTTAGCAGATAGTCAGACTAATATGTGAGTTTACTGTCATATTATACAGTAGCCTATATAAATTATGTATCAACCAATCATGTTGTTTATTGCTGATATGACTGATTAAATATGCTTGTCTAATTTTATTGTTTTGCCAGTTTCTTTAATTCTTCAGCCATGTTTTTGTAAACTTATCTTATGTAATTTGTTATAGTCAGTAGTCATCCATTTTCCATAACCTTTGCATAGATGCGGCTCATCCTGCCTTAAAGAGCTGTTAGCCCACCTAAAAGATTTTCTCTGTTATAGACATGAGACACTTCATTGTCATTGTATGCAACACAATGAAACTTTGTGTGGCAACCCTCAGAAAACAGCAGCAGTAAGAAAATTGGGGAATGAATTTGCACAATCAAAAACATTTGTTTTTGTTTGTGTTTGTGTCTTATTCAGAAAAGCCTTTTCACTCCGACTAGAATAGTTTTTTGTCAGGAAATCCTGAGGATCTCTTTGACATAATAATGCAAACTGTTGCATTTTGAATATTCGCTACTTGTAACATCAGTCCAAAGATATGCCGATGCACTGGTCCTAAAAAATCCTTCTACTACTACTTTCTGCACAAGCGTTTCCTCATTAGGGACCCAAAATTCCTCAGGGGCCTGTTTCCTTCTGTTTCTGCTGTGGCCCCTCACAAATGAGCACAGCAGTACATTTTGTGGTAACTGGATCTCAGGGTGAGACAACAAATTTCCCCCAGTTTGCTTTGAATCAGTCAAGGAACCCCCAGTCTAAGTAAACAAAGACTAAAGTGTGTCTTTTTAATGATCTTATACTTTGCAGTGACTCTATCTTAGCTGCAGCTATTTAGATAGTCAATTACCCCAATTGGTGCAGTTCAGCACTCAGGTCCATAAAGTCCATTCACATGAAGGTGTGACAAAGCTGTCGTGCTAACTAGCTCAAACACTCAAGGCTTTTCAGAGGTTTTCTTGGCTCCCTTGTGTCCCTTGGGCCTTGTTTCCTATAGTAGCCTACTCATAGCCCAAGGCTGAATGCAAGCTGCAAGGTTCTTTGAACTAATTTAGCTTTAGTTGACATTCAAGATCTGAGGAAAGGCTAAAACACAGAAATGTCACACTGACTGTAATTGGCTCTGTCATGGCATAATTGGGACAAAATCTTGTTAATATAAAACATGGTTGTGCAAACACAGTCTTGTCTGTCTTGTTGTCACCCAGCACAGTACGATTTGTGAAGAATGTATTCATTTTTAATTTCTGAAAGAGAAGTGTGATACCTTACTGATTCTCCCAGGAAAAATACAGTTTTTTGTACTGCAGTCCCTCCAGTGCAGTCAGTCAGAGTTTGGTACTGAATATTACCCTCCAGGGTGGGTGTTTGCTGACATGGGGTGTAAACCCAGGTCATCTGGTTTAAAGACAGGTCTTACTGAATTATACTATAAATTCTTACCTTATTTTTTGCAGGAATCTGCTGAGCTAAAGAACTTAAAGCCAGCATATATTCACAACATGATGTGTTATCAGAATGTTTAAAGTTTAATTCTGGTGTCCTTGAAAAACAAAGGTCATAGCTTCTGCAAAAAGAAGATTCTACCTCGAAACAAACACAACTTAAGGCTGAGTGCCAAAAACTGATTTTAAATAGGAATGAAATGGCATTTCACAGCTTGCCACTGCGATTTAGCTGGTTTGCCTTAAGACTGCTAAAAGTGGCAGCCAGCCGACCAGCACCAGAGAAAGGATTTTGACAGGCTTGGCTAGGTTATATATGGGCGTAATGTCATAGACCTCTTCCATTGTACTGTGTGACAGACACAAGCAGCTGGAATATAAATATAATCATTATAAATATTATAATAATAAAATATGAGATTAATCATAAACACTTCAGGGACATTGTCCTGTGTCAGACTGCAGGCTGAGAAAACATTTCCTCTGGAGAATGACAGAGACTCTAATTTGGATGTAAAAGAGTGGTTTCTCAGTGTCACAGATGGTTTAATGAAAATAACTGGTCCTGCCACCACTTCACATTCACACACAAAAACCCCACAGAGCACTCAGTCAGACACACACTGAAGGTCTGTTCCCGCTGAGGCACACTTACATCTACATATTCTTTTTTTGATCTTTCACTCCTTCTCTTCTTCTCTCTCACACATAGACCTAGAGATGGACTCACACTCACATCAGCCCTCACAGACATCACAAAGTCACCAGAGCAGACACATTTGCTGCCCTGCAGGTCAAACAGACAGAATCTGTAATTATCTCGGTGGAACACTTTGACTTTTGCATTGAACCTTCACACAAGAATCTAGACCTTCTTATGTAATGGCTAGCCTTGCTGAGAAATGTGGTGAAAATGCTAATTAAATACATTTCTGAGTGTCACACAGATGTAGCTCACCTATTAGTTTCCTGTCTAGGCTTTTTGCAAAATACACGGATGGCACTGTGGTCACTACAGTATTTATCCTATACTTGTAAACAGGCAAATGAGATGCCATGCCGAGTAACAACATATATTTTGCTCTACATCCTGCCTCATGTTTAGAGAATGATCCAGTTGACCATCTGTAAAACATTTTTCCAAATGCTCTTTTGATTTAGGTCCTGTAGCTAACCGCAATCCCAAGATTAAAACATTCAGATGGGTCATTTTATTCACAGTAATTCTGTGGAAATGTATTTTGGTCATGTGCTGATTGCCTGAAGTGAACTTAATTTGGAGAAGACTTGTCAACGTGGTTTGACTTTGTTCTTCCAGAGTGGGTTGAGGGTTTGTAAACAATTAATTTCTTCAACTTGCTGCTAGGCATTTCTGCCATTTGGGAGTTGAAGAAGTCAACTTAATTCTGTTCTGGTAGAAAAATAATCCGTCATCTCCTACAAGAGCTTGTCCTTTGAATTAGCTGTAAGTGTGACCGAGATGAAGGAAGCTGATTAAACTCACTCTGGTGGAAATACTATCCTTCATACACTTCAAGAGCTTGTATTTCTAATTACTCCAGACCATAAGTTAGCCATTTATCACACTGGCGGGTGCTGTACTTGGGTTAAGTTCAAGGCAGGGAAGTGACTCACCCTTAGAAGAGGTTATTAACTTTGCTAGCCTTATTGCAGGCTGTGACATGTGTGTCCAACATGATCAGACTACTGTTTTGGGATATGGCACTGCACCTAAAAACACTCAAAAAGCTTTAAGTTTCCTTACCCTGACCTATCTAATGCGCTATTTTTAACAGAGTCTGTTGTGGGACATCAAATGTCAATGCTTACAGGGGAATGCAAGGCTTCTCATGGCGGTATCCCTGTATGATAAGGTCAAAAATTCTTTCTGGAGTCTTGGTTTCCAAAGAATTTCACACCAGTCCAGGGAAGAAAATATGTGTTCGGTAGGTATTATTCCTCAAACATCACTTTGAACTTTGTGTTCCTTTCTTCAGTTTCAAAACTGTTGTCTTCTCATCACACAGTTTGATGGACATAGTAATTATAAAGTCGGTATCAGAGGCAATGGGGCAGTGAGCTGGGCTTCATTTTCACTGATTAAATAAAAGGATCTGCATGTTACTCAAATACAAAATAGAGCATTTGAGCCACCATATGTAAGACACTAGTAATCCATAAAATAACAGCTGTCTCAGAGATACACAATCAATAGCCTGTTCACAGACACTTCTTTGCAGCTACAAAGCCAAACACACATGACTTTGCAGCTTCACAGTTAAACAGCAGAGTTTGCCAACAGAGCAGCTCTGATAAAGGAAATATACTGCAGAAGTGGCCTGGAAGGATTTAGTGATGTGAATATATGGCTTTAAAGTTTTTAACCATGACATCAGCCCTGATCAAAACAACATTTGATATAAAAGAAAAGTTAAAATTTCAGCAGAGGTTCACGATGTTACAAAGTCACGGCAGCAGAGAACAGGATTCAGATGAGATTATAATTACGAGCAAAGTGCACAACTGGGACAGACAAAAGAAATATCTAATATCCCTTTTGTTATTGCTCTGCACGATCATATCTTATTACAATAACCATTTTAATTTTGGATTCTTTTTAGGGTGACTATGTAACATCTGTCCAGAGACTGCAGATGAAAAATAACCTTTTTGGCGCATTTGCAGCAAAGTTAATTACTGTATTATCTTCTCTGCCCCATTTAATTAACCAATAAATAAATAAATAATGAGGGAATATTAAAAAGAAATATGACAGGACAGCCTCTTTGACAGATGTACAGGTAGTTATGCAAGTGAGATCCTGAGGAGAGGACCGTTGAGTCCTCATTACTGTAAAACACCTCCCTCTACTCTTTCTTAATATCTCTACATTATTCACTGTCCTGAGGAAAATAATATGTATTCTGAATGATGACAGCCCAACAGTAGTGTGATGTGTTACTGCCATTAGACCTTGTCTATATCCCCCTGCTCCTATCTGCTCTCTGTCTTTTCTTTCCTTCCAGTCCACAACTCATTCCTTGTTCCTCTTCTCCTTTCTGCTGCACAGCTTTCACTACAGTAAAGACAGTGTGTGCCTGTGCTCGTGTGTGTGTGTGTGTGTGTGTGTGTGTGTGTGTGTGTGTGTGTGTGTGTGCTGTTGTCGTTTTGTCTCAGCCCGTCTCCAGATGTCAGGGGGCAGGAGGGCTGCAGATGGTCGTCATTCCCCTCCGACAGCGACAGGAAGAGAAAGATTGAGACAGAGAGAGAAAAAGAAAAGAGAAATGGAGCGTGCGAGGAACAGAAGGAGACAAAGAGAGGGAGTGATAAAAGACAGGCTTCTCTCGTCCCAACAGTGGCAATATTGAGAACACTTAAACTCCACTCTGCTTGAGGGGACATTCTGTACAGGGAACTGATGGAGTGAAAACATATCAGAAATGTGTTCAGACTTATTTACACTTGTAGCTATGCTTTAAAAAAAAAAGTTAACACAGCTTTTCTCACAAGCATAACTTACATTGCTATTGTACTTTGTTTTCAAACTCCATTCAAAATATTTATTGGGGAGTCAGTTCAGTGAAATCACAGATTGATTCTTTAAGTATTTTCACTTGTTTTGCACTTGTTCCAAGATGATGACAGTGTTTTCTGCCAGTCATTTTAAAAGAGTTTAGCTTGTCCTGCATTTTATTTCATATTGTAACATATCTCGAAACATATAATGTGAACAATATAATAATTTCACTTTAAAAATAATTGCAAACACAGTGGGCACACACACATCCATACATTTTTCCAGTGCTGGAAAAAAAAAAACAATACACTAAGAACAAAAGAGTACCTGCACTCTGCTAAATTGTTCCTCAATCTTCTTTAATTCTTCATGGACATGACAACATTTCAACCATCATCGGTCTTCTTCAGGTCACCTGAAACGTTTCGACCAAACATTGGTCGAAATGTTGTCATGTCCATGTGAAATTAAAGAAGATTTTGGAATTCTAGCAGTGTACTCTCTAGTTCTTTTAAGTCTGGATGCAAAATGATTTTAGAAATGACAACAGATTTTGATGTTTTTTTTCTGTTTTTGTTTTGCTTTTTTACTGTGAGCTATGTGGTATTTGGCCTTTCATTATAAAGATGACAGACTATCAAAAAGGGGATCTTACTGTAAGCTGGTTTCATACAAAAACAGAAAATCTTCTTCTTAACCCCTTATGACCCACATTAGAAATTTCTCCTCTGCAAAGAAAAAGATTAGAATTGGGTCATGTAGCAATCATAGGCGCTCCTCTTTTATGATTTACGGCATCTAAATCCAGGATTAGAGGCACATTTTTTCTACGGATGGTGATATTTGCTCAGAAAAATATCCATCTATCTATCTAGATGTTCACATAATGATTTAAATGTAATATAATCATATCAGTCTTTTAGAAATCAGGGAAATGACCTTGAGCACAGATAGAGATTTACATATGAAAAAAAATATGTAAAACACAGAAAGCTTTAATGAATAAGTAAATTGCCATAGAGGATACTCTTTGATGTGAATGTTGGCTTTTGGAGAAGAGGAGAGGAGGAAGGACTGAGGAATGTTGGATTGGGCAGAAAGAGGAAAGAGAGGAATGGAGAGATGAAGAGAGGGTTAATGAGGAGCCTGACGCCCTGGGGGAAACTTTCCTTGGCTCCAGACATACACACAAATGCACACAAACACACCTAAACACCATGGTAAAACCCCAGTAAAAGTTGTGAACCTATTGCTTAGCTTATCAACAGGCCAACAACACAGGAAGGCTGCCTCATTAACACACTTAAATAGACTCACAACACAGTAACAAGATAACGACCACTTTTGTTAAATGAGAACAGGCCTACAAACAAAAACATGATGAAACAATGGCACCTCTGTGGCATAGAAAGCAATCATGTACATATAACAAGTTATTCCCAAAGCCCACTGCCTGAAGAAGAGATAACATTTGGAATTGCTGTTGGTTTGTCGTATAGGGCAATTATTTAGCGCTCTTGGACCAAGAAAGGAGTTGTGTCGTGATGAAGTTTGAAAGTTTGAAAACTCTGCTCTTGTGTGGACAAGGAAGATGGCCCTTGTTGAAACTGAAAATGTATTCAAGTGGCCTTGTGCTGTTTTGAGTAGTGGCCAAAAACAGCTAAATGTTGTGTTTCTGTGTTTGTGGCACATGCCACAAGGGGTGCAGTACCATGTCAAATGCCTTCCAGTAGATAAAAATGTGTGCTGTTACCCCCCATATTTAAACAACTATCATATCTTGCCCCTCTCTATGACAGCCAGCTTTTTGCCCTGCCTTCAATTGCGGCTGTTTAGAACAGCTATAGGGAGCCAGAGTCATAACGTCACGTCTGGGCTAGATTCTGGTCCACCAGCAATCTCTCATTCAGCATTTCTTTTATCCAGCATGATCCTGTGGTTTACTGTCCACGACAAATTGGCTCCACTATAGCACTTGCTATCAGAGGTTGAAACCTGTGTAATTTTAACAAAGTTAAACAACGAATACTTTGTAAGCATACAAAAAACTACAACCACTATGAATATACCACATGGCATCCAATACAAGCTTCTGTCATTTTTTCCTATTTTTTAGCTGTAATCTCTGCTGTCTAAAAACATTTACACCATTCAGTCCTCTCTGTCCTGCTGTTCGTACAGGCATGTCCAAAACTGAATAAACAAGACTGTCGTTCCAAGAAAAACAACACAATAGGTGGTAACGTCAGTTGCCCAAAAACCACATGTAGTTAAGTTTGAGTTACAGATGTCATCTAGTCAAGACAAGTCAAGTCAGTTTTATTTATATAGCGCCAAATCACAACAGAAATTATCTCAGGGCACTTTTCACATAGACTAGTTCTAGACTGCACTCTTTGATTTAGAGAGATCCAACATTCCCCCACGAGCAAGCACTTGGTAACAGCACCATAGTAATTATGACCTAGAGTACAGTTGAGATGACGTCTATAGAAGTTGACAAATTTTCTCTTCAGAGTAGGTGGGTTGGGTGGATGGAGGTTATAAACCACCAGCGAACTTTGCCACAGGAGACCACTGTTTGTTTCTGTTTCCAACCACAAGTGTCAAATTTCCACCCATGAGTTCAGACAGTTTTTTAAAAACTGTAATACAATTGTCCCATAACCTTAAGCCTGGTTATTACTATAGCCGTGATGATGAGGGTTACCTAACTTTAAGAAAATAGTAACTTTAACCCACATCTTATCTCTGACCTTAACAAAGTGATCTTTTTAACCCAAACCATGACCTCTCCCTAAACCTGGGCTGATTTATCCCTGATACACCCCTCCAGACCATTGGAGGAGAAATCTGGCCTGGGACCCTGGTCAGTACTGATGTTCAGCCCAGATTATCTGATAATGTGAGAGATTTACAGATCCAATCTTAAACTTCCAGAACTGTTCACAGACTCATCGGAGCCACCCTGATAATTTCAAACATATTTGATAGTTAAGATTTTAAATCTGGATGATTACATGACTACTTTCCAAGTGGGACCACAATAGCCAGTGAGAGAGACAAGTATACAAGGAGATGGAAGTGAGTGAGAGGACTTTTGAAATGGCAACCACAAAGAAACAACCACAAGCTGTTGTACAGGTGCACTGGAAAGGCTTGTCGATATGTGGCAAGAGCACGACTGTCTATATAACTTGTCTGTCATATCATAACTGTACAGACAAAGAGAGGAGCTAAGCAAGTTGTTGCATCATGTAAGTCTCTTTCATCCTCTGGCACGATACTCTTAATAATATCCTCTAGTGTGTGATGCACCATTATTTTCAAATCTTGTAGTGTGTGAGAAAAACATCTGTGAAGTTTCTCTTTATGTGTGTGATGCAACCCGATTTCAAAATCGGTTAGGATTTTAAAATTCCTGTATTCTGAGCCTAAACCTAACCAGACCTTAAACATAGCGTTGCCACATCATAAAACTCATAAAATACTTATTTGTTAACAGTGATTCGTAACAGGTTTGGAAAGCACAGACGAGTGATGTTGTCCTGCCAATTACTGCCGATAGAGGCGCCATATTAGAAAACGCTCCTATGTGTCATTCTGGGTTAGGGTTAGGGTATGGTCAAACGATGTATTCAGTCATTTAATTTGGATTGCCACCTTTGTCTTAATATGTAAAGTGAACAACGTGACATACTGTTGAGAAAGGCTAAAGGTTGGATTTTATTGGGATTTCATGTAGTTTTCTTGTTTCTGGAGCAGAACCTGGAAGTTCTAGTTGCACTTTGATATGCTGTTCTGATGAACTAGTACTTTTAGAACATAAAGTAGCCCTTACAGAGGGAAACCCTCTGGGCCTTCAAGGTATTCAGTGAAGGCCTAAGAAAAAATAGTGAAAAATTTTTTGTACTCCTAATAAATATATATTTGTTTTTTTTAATTCACTGAAATAATAGTAATAATTTCTGGATCATCATTATAAACTTGGACTAATATGTCTGGGCAAACAGTGAGTTAATATAACAGAAAGGAAAATGGACCAATCACAATTTTTCTTCCAATGGTATCTGGGTGAATCAGTGACTCCCCCCACCAGGACCTTCGGTAGCTGTAACAAATGCCCGTGTAATTCAAATCAATGTGGGCATAAATTTGATTTTGACAGTTGTCTTAGCTTATTTGTCTTAGCCAATCATATTTTGTTGAGTTGTGGGCGGGACAATATACCAACATCTTCTGGGCTTTCGTAGTACTTAGTGGATAAGCAACCCATGAAACTGGTCAGTTTCTGAGCGAGGGGAAAAAAGAGACGACACTACAACAACGAACGTTAACTCACTAACCCAGTAACTCCCAGCTCCATTTCTCTGCCAAATGAGAAACACAAATTTACGTGTTGTCTTATTCTGGGCAAAATTTGACAAGAACATTGCAGTATATTTGGTTGAAGATGTTTCTGAAGATATATGCTAATTCCAAACTCTCCATGATAGCTTTACTTTCCATAAGGAAGCAGAAAGTCGTTGTTGATTGCTTCATGGGCACAAGTTGCTGGTTGTTAACTGGTCTCATTGTGAGAATTGTCAATCTGTGGGCATTTCTTTGTATAATTAAACCTGTAATTCTGATTTTAGGTTGACTTTTGTTCAATTTTGTGTCTTATTTTTTACTGTGCTTGAATTTATGTTGGTTATTGCCGTGTTCAGGCACAGAAGTCAGTATGAAATGGATCAATTTGTCATTCATTTTCCTATAAACAGCCTGCAGTCAAGACACATTTTGGTGAGAAATAAACAAATTTGTTTTATCATTTTAATCATTTGATAATCACAGTTTCCTATGAAAGTTGTAAGAAGTATACTGTAAACCTACAATTTGCCTCTCTAGTTTTATTGCCATGGACATGAAATGGCAATAATTAATAATGATTAATTAAGGCCAGTGAAAAATGGCTGAACAAAGCTTACAAAGAGCTTGTACCTTTTCCCAATTCACCTCAGGGGGTGTTGGCTGGTCAGTATGAGACATCTGATATCGACAATTAACTTGTTTGTATGGTATTGCTGCCTTTACTTCTGGCAGAAAGATATTACATAAATCTATATTGAAATTCAAGTGTGTCTAACCTCAAACAGACACATAAACCTTCGATTAGCATTGGATCCATCTTTCGTTGTTGAACAATGATTATTCTAGACATTTTACTTTCATTCTAGCTAAACAAATACATGAAATAAGTCAATGTGATTTGCTTATTCCATATATTTCACAAAATAACATAGGCTTAGTCATTTACATGTCATATTGAAATTTAGCAATGTCATGATAGCCAGCTTTGTGTGGCTGGTTTTCCAGAATCACCTTTGTGTGTTACAAAGCCAGTCAGGCCAAAGAAACCTTTAATATGCTGAACTTCCATGTGACAGGGCTCGGGTTATTATTTTTATTGGTATGTTTGATTTTTTTATTGCCACATGTGGTTCTATTGAAGGCCCAGTGTCCAGGGCCACGGTTTGCTACTGAGCCCTTAGTCTTGTTTCTATTTTCTTGTGTTTTCTCAAGTATGTTGGAGTGCCTCAAGCTCTCTGTAATTCTGACATTTTAATACAGATGGCATTTTTTTGGAGAGAGATTTGAAGAGAAATTGTGTGGACTTTTTTTTTAACACATAAACAACACTTCCAGATTTATCCACACTGGTGTGGACATGGTCTTACTTAGAATCTGCCCGACAGCCATTCCCAACTAACCTTATTCTATACCTGACAGCGTTTTTGTCAGACATCTCACAGTAGTAATGTAACAAAGAGCATATCTGAAGAAGTCAAGACAGAGTATCATGGCTTTGTAGTTTAACCTTGCTAAATTAATTTTTTACTGGCTCTGTTTAAACATCCTCTATGCTGTCTCAGGACCTTTGATCATCACTGATCTTCTACCTTTCTGCCGTCGGCTCTTCCCTGAAAAGACGCTGCATTTGAAGGCAGAGTGTGTGTATGTGTGTGTGTGTGTGTGTGAAATGTCAGTGAACACAATGGTTGTGTGTGTGTGTGTGTGTGTGTGTAGGTGGAGGGAAAACTGTGTAAACTTTGACCAGCTGGAGTGAAGAGAAGAGTTTCTCAGCATTGTGGTGTAAAATGATCAGCATGACACACACACAAATACACACATCCATTGACACAGCACACTTTGTATCACCAACCCACCAAAACAGGAAACCAACAGACCAACAAAGTAAATATAGATTGATAAGTGTAGAAATTGTAATACAAACCATATAAAAACAAACCATTCAAACCAGGGGTTCTCAGCATTTTTGGTGCTGAGGCACATTTTGGCAAAACAACTAAATTCCAGGGCTAGAGGAACAAATAAATGTTTTCTTGAACAAGAACCAGCAAATCAAATGTACTTGGCCTACATCCTCTAAACTTGGGAGAAAGAAAAATACTGAAAATGTTGCAATTAAATGTTCAGGTGGGTGCAAACATTTTGTTGGATATTTATTTTAACAAAAATCCCGAAAGGACAGCTGAGCAAGCCAACAGTGAATCGCTGATATAGAGAAAAAACTTCAATTCAATTTGAGTTCTGCTCAACATTGTTATACTTCTTTGGGCTAAAGATAATAAGCAGCGGCTAGGCAGGGTGCTTCAGACAACCAACCACAGACAGAGAGAGGGAGAGGGACTGATGATGGGAGAAAAACATAGCAAAGGTCCTTTAATATATAAATATACCCATAATTGGAGTTCAAATGAGTGCTTTTGAATCATGTTTGAAGGGTTTATGCTCCGTGGTATTCTGGTTAGGCTAATATCTGTGTCAAATCATCAAATGTGACAGGGGATTTTGTAGCCAAAGCCTACAGCGCAGCAATGCTGAGATCGTCTGATGCCGGCAACCCATTGAGAGGGAAGTGGATTTGGACGACATGCAAGAGAAAAACCAAGGACTGGAAGAAGGACGCGAGCATGAGAGAAAGTTTAAAAGGATGAGAAGCTTGAAAAGAAGGATGAAAAGTAAGGTCTATGTAAGTCTTTAGAGGGATTAACGCTATCTTCCGCAGGGTTTTGGACATTTACACATGGTTCAGCGCACACACTCTCACACACATTAACACATGCAGTCCCATGCCTATGAGCATTAGCGCACACACATGCAGGATTATCCTTATCCAGTAATAATCACATCACATCTGATGCTCTGTTCCTTACTTCTGGCAACATTCATACTGACTGACTCTGACTATGTGTGTGCGTGTGTGTGTGTGTGTGTGTGTGTGTATCTGTGTGTTTGCATGCATGTGTGTGCACGTGCATGTGTGCGTGCGTGCATGTGTGCAGGGCAGGGCAGTGCATTTGTGTCTGCTGTGAGATGAAGCAGCCTAATCCTGATGGAATGGAACATCTTCTCTCTTTCATCCTTCCACCCCTCTTTCTTATTCACAACATTAAAGGACAATGTAACACTCAGTCCTCAAGAATAGTAAGATGGAGGGGAGGAGATGGAGAAAAAAAACAGGGGAGAGATAAAGAGTAACAGAGATGAAGAGACTGAGAATGTAGGGAGACGAGACAGAAGAATGTCACTTCCAGGTCATAGCTTGTCTCTCTTTTCTATGTCATCCTTTTTTTGATCCAGCTTTTTCCACATGTATATTCTCTTTCTTTGTCTCTCTCTCAAATTCAATTTCCTTTTTACATGGTAATTCATGATTAAGTGAAATATTAAGTAAATAATATTTAAACAACACTTCCATATAGCCTATACACTCTATGACTACATTGAGGTACTACATACAATGTATGTAGTAAACTACAATGAAAGAAAAAAACAGTTCAACTGTACAACTGTACAAACAAATCATTAGAAGAAGAATAATGTTAATATGATAAAACAATAAAAAAAAGCATTTTTGGTTTTTTTTCTTACCACTAGTTACACACTATTCTACTGATCTAGGTGACGGTAACACACCAAGAAATGCAGAAATGCGCTAGAAATGGCTAGAAAAGGCAGGGAAGAAGAGGACTGCTAGTAAGTAACCACAGACGTCAATGATGCAGGTTTCATTCATTCATTTTTTAAATATCAGCTTAGCAGATGTTTATGAGGAAGGAAATGCATTCAACACTTCAAGGATATGCTCGTTTTGGTGCACAACACTGAATGTAAACAGAAACTTTGGTGATAAACCAAAGAGTAAAAGAGAGCAAATAAATATTTATAAGTGGAGCCAGGTTTTGGAGGAGTTCAGAACAGTTTAACATTGTTGTACAAATTTTCTCAGGCTGTGACTTGCTGTGACATATTTTGTTGCTTCTCCTTTTTTTTCAAGTAAAGATTAGATTTTGTTTAGTCAGATCAGAGTGTGGTGAACTCTTGATATTTAACATCTTGGCTCTTTTGCCTTCATACAGGCCGTCTCTACCTCATGTTGTTCACAGAATTGACAGTCTGTTCTCTCTTGCCGGGTTTGTCTATGTCCACAGTCTCAGTGCCCTCTGCTGTTTCTGGTAGCTCAGCAGGACCAAATAATGCCACTTGGTATTGATGGTTAATTCTTAAACACCACTGAAGTTGCAGATTCCCAATGATTCTTTGGTTATAATTTGTTTGGTTAAGATTGTCTGGCAGTTGTGCTGAGACTGGGTACACAACTCTCCTCCAACTCTTTTTCCCCAGAGAGATTGAATAACATGTGTATCCAGTTACTGTATAGATTTTACAATGAGAGAGAAACAGCCAAACACTAAATGAAAGGCAGAGTAAACCCAGAAACCTCTATAAAACACACACAGACACACAGACACACAGACACACACACACAGAGGTACTCATATATCCACAAGCGTACAGACACATCTATAGGTAATGAGAGTGTGTACATTTAAGACATGTGCACACACACACACAAACACACACACATAATGCATCAAGCACCCACTGGACACATTTAGAGACCTGCAGAAGACAGACGGCCAGGCTGCTGATGTTTTGGTAGTGCAAAGGAAACGCCACAAACAGGAAATTCTCCAGGATTTCCCACAGATCTCCTCTCTCTTATGTGGTGGAAAGCTGGTAGCTAAGGCTTGACCACAAACATGTAAATAGACAGAGAGGTTTTGTTCAAGGAATCCAGGATCTGGATCACACTTGTGCTGATGATTATTTGGAAACAAAATGTACAGTAAGAAACTGCTTGTTGAAACACACTGCTGTTCTTGACATGGGGACACAATCACAAGGATAATACATTTAAGCTATTTCAAGCTATATGATAATCACATCACCTCATAAAATGTTTAGGCTACTGCCTCCAGAGCCACATGCCATATCTTGAAAGATTTTACAGAATCACTGATGATTAGTAAGGCTGTTAAAAGTGGCTCATATTTTTAGTTACATGGTTTAAGCAGAATCAACATAAATAACATTATAGATAGCAGGCAACAGAGTTTTCTTGACCAACATATTGACAACAGTCTAATTTGATCCATCAATATAAACTGGATTCCTTCCTTCTTGAATATTTGACAAAACTGCAAACCACTCAGAGTATATATGGATGTAGCAGTCACTTATTGTCATTCATAAATGATCTGGGTTTCTACCTTTTGATCTTCCTCTTTCTCATTTCAGAAAAGTAGTGTAAATGACATCAGTCTGGGTAAATGTAGCGGAGGTAGACATGCTTTGCAGGAAGCTGCTACTTCAACCTTTTCAAATACATCTTTTCTGGTCATTTCTTTAAATTACCCCTCTCTTCTTTGTACCTTCAAAGAGAGTGAAGCATGTGTAGAGGACTGAGATGTACCATGCAGGTTAAAGTTCCTAATGCTACCAGTCAGACTATGGAGGACCAAGCAGCTACAAAGATGAGGACTGACTATTTTTGTTGTAAAGTTACCATTCACAGACTATGATTATGATTTATGGAAACCAGCTGCTACTGGTAGCTGGTACTGTACAGACATGAGAATGGTGTCGATTTTCTCATCTGAGCGTGATCCAGAGAGAGTGAAAACACCAGCACCAGCATAACAGAAATACACCTGAGAAGATTAAGGTTACGGATATTGAGATAGTCCACTGAATGCCATGTGCTGAACAGTTACAGAAAAGAGGATCTAGAGGTTATGCACTCAAGCTAAAATGTTGGGAACAGACAATAAAACCTCTGGAAAAACTCTTAATACCCTGCACCTGCTCTACTTTTTCCAAATAACTGAATGAAACAAAAATACCAAAATATGTTTCTGATCCCTGATGAGACACTCTGAGTACTGTAATGTAAAGAAATATATACATTTCTTTGCTTGTGGTGAGTGTGCATGCATTCACTGTGGGTGGTGAGAAGGATTTGAACCTTTAGCCTTAGTGGTGTGTTTGCGTCAAATCCAAGATGTGACCCTAATTGATTAATGAAACGTAATACATTTGAGTAATCTTCAACAGATTTTGCTCTCGGTTTTATGAGATCATCAAAGCTCTGCGTCCACTGAGTCACAGTCTCCTGCCCCTCTGATAAAGAGCACACTTCCCTCCAATCTGTTCTCAAAGAATGACCTTTGAGAAAGCAGCGGAAAACTCCCCGTGGCGAGAGCATGTTTAGATCTAACTAATGCCTCCGATAGGAACGTCCACTCTGTCAAACAAGCAGCACATTCACGACCAGACCATCAAAAGCCTTCTGACTGCTTTTAGCGCAGGCTCTGGAAGGATACTTTTGAAATGCCACTGCTAAAATGTCTTACTGTTACCTGATCACATGTTTAAAATGTCTACACTACTCATCGAATTCTGCATTCTGCATTGGTTTCAAAAAACATTAGTTACCTGAAAGGAGCAATGAACACTAAAAGTAACTGTTAATGTAGCTATTTGAAGGCTAAACAGGGATAAGACAGTTGGAAAATTCAAATAAACATCATCAGTTCCTTGTTGATTGAATAAAAATTAAATACACATGGAACATTCATCAAGAAGTGAAAAGTGTAGATTTCCAGCTGTAGAGGGAGTTTAATCTGCTTTCCGCCTGTCTGCTAGAAAACCAGAGGAACATCAATCCAACTGACACACACACACACACACATCCATGTCCCAGGATGGTAAAATCATTGAAAATGTAAGGGCCTCTCTCTATCTAAATCCATGTTGCTATGACGACCGCCAAGGGGAGGATGTCTAAAACACCGGACTTTAGTTGTGGTTATGTAACTATCTTCAGTCACTCAACCGGTCTAGAATCTGACCAGCTTTTTTTTGCCACCATGATAAAATCAGCACTTGTGTTGTGACTGGAACAAAGTAAAGTTAAGATGTGACACAGATCTGATAATCTTTTGGCTTCTTAAACTGGAAGGAAATCAAGTTGTGTCTGTTTGGACAGCCAAAGAAAGATCTGTGCTGCTAAAAGGCTTATAAATCAGATATGAGGCCTGTTTTGTGGCTGTGAGAGCAGAAAAGAATCAGAGTGAAATAATGAATGAAAAACTAAAAATAAAGGCGAGCATAAAAGAGGCAAATGTACAGAAAGAACAGAAAAATGAGTAATGATGAGTAAACAGACCACAGCCGTTAGGCACCGTAATACAAAAACTATTTAAATAAAGTCTACGCTTTATTGAAATGTGATATATGAGACACATTTTTTTTTATTTTGCCTGGAAATGTTAACAGTCTCCTGTGTCTGCATTACTGCATCAGTATATAGAAATAATACTGCAAGTGAGTGAATTCACACCTCTCACTTGGTCAGCCAACTCTTGGTCAGTATGAATGAGTCCAGTGTTCAGCTGTTTGTCCATTGCTGCCGGTAACAATAACACGGATCACTGATCGCCAGGTACCAACACTGTAGACCATTTTCCTGGCCTGGAAGCACACACACACACACACACACACAAACACACATTATACAAGCTCACACACCTGAAACACACACCTGGAAAACAGGACAAACACAAACAGACACAAAATTACAATCAACACATAACGAATCAAAAGTTAGTGAGGTAAGTTATACAAGTACTATCGCATGCACACATCCTTGATCCACTGACCAACACACACACACACACACACACACACACACACACACACAGACAGCTGCACAGGTATTAAACATCCCCTCTGCCCTCTGTGTGACCACCTACAGAATAATAACTACTGACACATGGAAACACTTTTACACCAGAAGAACCAGGTACGATATGCACACACACGGAAATGGAAATATGCAAACACTTTTGGGTACAAAGAGACTCACTCCCACATGCTAATCTTTCTGCATTTTCTGCACACAATATGGACATGCCAACACATGCACAAACAAAACCCTCCGGCTTAATCCTGTTTGCCTGCTCCTGGTATGGCCTGACTTGGCCTGGTTTGGTTTGGTTTGGTTGTGTCTTTCTTCTACAAATATGAAGCACATGGAGTCCAGAGAAAATTATTTTCTCTTCCTCTTCAATCTGATCTATTTAACCAAATGCCATGAAAAACGATTAATAATATTAAACAGCTGATGACCAGCAACAATATCCCCGTGGTTGACAGCCATTTGTGTTATACGTCATAAGATGATGCCACATATCCTACATTATAGTTATATTTTTATATTTATTTTACAGAAGAAAATGAATAAAGAAAAATTAGATAACACTGTATTCTCACAATGGAGACTATGGGACACACCCTGTGCCATGTGATGGTGAATAAAATTGCAGCACAGATTTGTTGGACTCTGAGCTACTCTGGAGCAACGCCTGAGCTGCAGGGCGAGACAGAGCCAAGTATCCAGTTCAGATTAATACCCAGGCCTGCTCCAACACACATACATGTCCACACACACACTCTGAGGTCAAATTAACTAATATTTCTCTTCTTTCCCTCTCTGCTGCTTTTTTTTTTAATTTGGAAAAGAGGTTAAAAATTTCATGCAGTTTAAGTTCAATTTAATAGTTATGTGGAAATAATTAAAGAAAAAAAGATCTCATGAGGGATTACTGCCTGAAGCCAACATCTGATCCAATGCACACTTCCTTGTCACACTAAATTCAGGGCCAGAGCAAACTGGCCAATTTATTTTTAATTACCAGTAATGCTCTGAGAAAAATATGGGTGGATTATGATACCACCCTGGAAAAATGAATCAGTTTTTCTTTTTTTTTTCTTTGGAGGCCTATAATAAGAGACATGACCTGTGGTGCATGTCAACATGCACAACTGCACTTGCAAATATACTGCACAGCAGAGACAGACAGAGGTCCAATTGGGTGGACAGTAATCAGATTGATCGCCTTTCCTTTGTCATCACCTTTCACTCCTCACCCCCCTTCGACCTGAAACAGCCATACTGTAATGGAGGAAGTCCATCACACATGAGTCAGGGTCTGTCTACGCCAGAGATAGTTCATTTTTCATGAGCAGAATGAACACTAGGTACAGGTCTTAACTGGCGATTGTTCATCACTTTTGAGTTTTATAATTTTCTTTTTTATTATTAGTGCAAAAAACATTTTTTATATTGATGATTGTGTCTGAAATATTTCCTTTTTATTGGTGCGCCTCCAAAAATTGTAATTGTCAACTTTGTTTGGTGCTTTTAAAGAGCTTTCACTTCCATATAAAAACAGATAATATACCAGGGAATTATTGTTAAAAACTATTTTAAAAAGATGGCACCACAACATTGAACAAAAAACAAAAAAAGGTAAAACCAATGTTACATTAAAAATAATAAAATGAATTGCATAAACACATGCTTTACAAAGTAATTTTAAAAATATAGCACCCAGGAGATGCATAAAGTGTTTTCTGAAGCAAAAGGGTCCATAACTGCAAACGCTAGCAGTACCAAAGACAAACTACCGACCAGCCAGGTGTGGTGTTCAGCCAGAAATGGACAGAGACGGCTGCTTCAGAAAACTACTGATACAATATGTATGTGCAGCAATGTGCACCACTACCTAATCATAATATATGTAAGACTGTATGCTTGACTGCATCTTAGGTTTTACTGTCAATGTGCAAATTCTACTTCTTGCTTTCAACCATATTCAAGCTCAGTTCCTGAAGGGCTGAATGGTGGAGGAAGTCATCTGGAGAAATGTTGATGTACAATAAACCAGGCCAAGGTTACAGGCACAGTCATTCCATAAATCATAAGTCAAAGAGCTGCCATAAGAATAAAAATGAGAACTGGTTCTGTGGTGCCCAAAAAGCAAAAAGAAAAATGGTGAATGAATGAAGATAGACCTAAGATCTCACTCTGTGTGTTCAGTTTCACATTTTAATTAAAAACCTAAAAGTTTCCCTGCTTTTAAAACTTTTAGAGGAGATACTGGGTAAGATGGACCTTTTGGAATATAGACATTTTATCCAACTGTAATTACATTTAACTGATGTCAATAATGTTAACAAGCATAATTCTACAATGCTTGATGTTTGATATTACTATAAATTATTGATCCTATATATAATTTATTCCTGTGGTGATGAGAGCAGTTTATGGAGAAGGAGAAGAAGCCTGTCTGCAGAACCATGATACAGAGTCTCATCATCCTGATCTATTTTAATGTGTGTGTATGTGTGTGTGTATCCAAAAGCAATTTTTGTCTCTTGGAGCTAAAATATTGCAGTAACATTCTTCCTGACAGAGCACATTGCAACTTGGGTTTAAATTCTGCCTTGCTGAAGATGAAACTCAGATGAAGGATGATTATTCTAAGCAGGCCATTGATTCCTGAGACAAACCTTCCTTTCCTGCAGAGCGTGTTGTTTGTCTAAGTGTTTCCCCAGCCAGCGGATATCAAACCACCCATGAGTATGAATGCAGAGTTACACACAAAAGGAGACAACTCTTTCTATCTGAGGAGTACAAATCCGGAGTTACATGATGCTCTTTGGCTGAAATAACAGTTACATTCCCAGACTCATGGCTATTCCAGTGCACACACACAACCAAAAAAAGAGGTTATGTAAAATCTTTTTTTTATCGGTAAAGATAGAAAGTTTCACCCATGGTAACTTGGAAACATTAAACCGAAACTTAATGATTTTAACATACAGATTTTTTTTCTTTCATGCGAACACACACATGCGCGCACATACACTTTTGCAAAAAGGCACATGCATGCATGGACACATAAGCTGCACACAGAAGCTACCTTAGGGATTTATTAGGTTCAGAGGTGGTAGTTTGTACTTTGAGGGGCACTTTGAGAGTCACTAATGTCAGAGCTAAAACTAAAATACAGCCTCCAGTCAAACACACCCCCAGACTGACTGTGCTACACACATACACCCACAGTTACACACTTACAAACATTTTTTCTTACATACACACACCTGTTTGACGCCCATGGCCTTGTCGCTGCTGGCCTTGACACACCTGCAATGTATCTGTTGGCTCAGACGATGCTTTAATAGGGAATCCATCAGGTTTGGCAGCACAGGTCGCCAGTGTGCGTGTGGGTGGGTGAATGTGTGCAGGACAGGGTGGGAGGGAGGGGGCAAAAAGCATACAAAGAGCAAAAAGAGAGATAAAACAAGATAAGAGAGCGGGGTGGTTGTTTGAAGTGATTTTGAGTTTGTGAATTGTAAAACAATTGGCCGTGGGGAAGTAACCTCCACTGTGCAATGGTTAAACAATCTGCTCCTTCTGAGAGAAACAGACAAGGACACTTGTTGTTGGACAGACAGCAGACATTCACCCCCAGCAGCACTGTTTATACAACAGTGATCTGAGTTCTCTAGAAGTTCTACAAAATGAGCTATTCGCTCTATTCACAAAGGCAGAGAGACAGCGGAAGAGACCGACATTCCTTCAAAGCAAACCGGGACTGTGACAGATGGACATTCAGAGCAGAAAATATTGGTTCTGTGAAACTGTCTGGTTAAAGAGATAGGAGGGGTAAGGTGAAGGGGAGAGAGAGAGAGAGAGAGACAGAGAGAGCACACAATAAAGCAGGCAAGCCAGACAGAAAGAAGTGGAGAAGAGAGCACAAAACAGTCACAGGGAGCGAGGAGGGCAGCGAGATGGCAGATGAAAAATTGCCATTCTCCTCGTGTGCTGTGGCAGAGGTAACAGGAAGAAGTGAAGGAGGGGGAGGTGGGGTGGGGGGACTTAACATCAAAGAAGAAGAGAATATGAGTTTGACCCCTTGCAAGAGAGGCCAAAAGGGTTTGACCTTTGACATCTGTAAAGATACAATTACATCTGTAATAAACAAACGCACACACATGCACACAGAGTGGAACAAAAACTCAGAAAGTCATTATCTGGCTTTTTTTTTTCAGTTTTCAGTCGCTTTTCCTTCTGTTCTGCATGAATCACTTTGTATCTTTATCTCCCCTCTGTTGCATCCACATATATATCCACTCAGCCTAAACAGTAAATAAAAATAAATGCTTGTCAAATTTGCCTTTTCCACAATGTCTTTCAGCCTGAAACACACACACTTGCAGATAAGCGTGCAAGAGTGTGTTTTGAATAAGTTATAAGTATTGCAGAGGTTTCAGATGGTTTCACTAGACAATAATACACTTGTCTTATCTGCCTAAACCACAAAATGGAGCAACAATAGACACCTTCTCTCTAATTGAGAAAGTGCATGCTGTTAAAATTATTAGTATTCTTCTGCCGGGTATGTTCACTCTGGTAGGAAGTCATATCAGCATAACCATCAAAACTGGAGAGCAGAATACAAAATTGCTCCTAGCAATGTCAACAAAGCTGCATCCACCGACAACAGCTGAAGCTGCTGGAAAAACATTTTTCTCATTTCTTCCTTACACCAAGAAGAAGATATTAAAATCTGAGAGGTGAACAGTTTACTGGCATGGTGTTTTGGGGTGATTAAATGCACCACATTTAAACTTTTGATGCCTTTTGGAGCTGCCAAAATGCCTAATTCCATCAAGAAACACTGGTTGTATCTTATTAGTCTAACCAAATTATTTCATTTTTCATTTCCTAACCATTTTAACCTTAATGAAAAACAGCATGAGATTAAGGGAAAATGAAGGAGAATTTGTGAGGACTTAACATTACATGAAAACAGAGCTAAAGAAGATACAGTACCACCATTTTAACCCCTTAACATCCATTTCCCTTTCAATTCCCCTTTAAGTAGCTTTAAGGTTGGAAAAATACTTGTTTTCCGTACAACAGGATCACATTTGCATCAGCTTGTTCCAACTTTCCATTTCAACAATTTGATGTTTACACTGTATGAAATAATCAGACCCAAAACTCCAAAATCTAGTTGTCTGGTGTATCATTTTATTCATGTTTCTCCAAAATTCAGCCTTAGGTATTTGGTATATTTAGAGATCTTCAATAGAAATTAAAATAAAATTTTGTGGGTTTGAACAATGTTTGGCTGCACAGCATGAGTTTGTACTGACTGTCTCATTGGTGGGTGTGGGATTGATTCCTTTTACGATTGCTACAGATTCTTCCAAGTCACCTTAATTAAGAACAAGAACCTAATACTTTTTGACTGTCTCTGCATCTGTGTCTCTACAACACAGCTAATAAATAATGCAGGGACAGACACTGAACACTTTCGCTTTGGCACTTGGTCCATCCGTTGAAAGGCCTATAAGGACACAGCTAATGGTTTGAACACTGACAGGTATACCCAAAGCCTCTGAAGCAAGCAGCTAAGGCATATCCAGTCAATTTTCTTGAAACAACTTTTCACTACATCAAGGTCAAATGGGAGTCCCGTTGAAAGATAATCAGCTTATCAAAGAACACATCCAGGTGTGGAGTATAACGAGAGAATTACGCACACACACACACACAGACACACACAAATCCTGGTAGTTATCTATCCCTCCCAGCTGTGTAACCTGAGTTACATCACAGCTCAGAGAGACACCTGGGTGTACTTTACATAACCCCCCCACACACACATACACACACACACACACACCGAAAGAGAGAAACAGACACAAGCATGCACACACACGTACTCACAAAAAGCTCAAGAACAAACATGCACACGCTCGACTACATGCACGTACACAGAAGTGTAGATGCCTGTGCGCAGGTCTGCAGCAGGCCAGATAAAATTAGGAATACATGAGTCTCGGTGGACTGTGGCTGTGCATCTGTCGAGTGAATCAGTGCACAGACAGTACAGTACCTGGCTAGCTGGCTAAGTGATTCTGTTCGTCTCATCTGTCTCTACATGACCAGACTGGATAAGCAGAGCAATTTGTCTAAAGGAGTCCTGTCACTGAAACCATTGAGGCCAGAGCAGTGCCCCATCCTGGCTGGATAATGAGCAAATGCTGTAAGGTGACAAAACAGATATGGTGAGCATTGTTAATTAACAACATGTAGTTCCAAGATAGTAAAAAGCAAATTTTCCAGAACCTGTTTGAAGGCAGAAGTACAACTTTTTGCTGAGAGCAAGGCATGTGATAGCAAAGAGGCTATAAATGTAATACTGATACTAATTCTATGAGACTAAGGCTCGCAGACACCCTGAGTGCTGCAGCAGAAATCCAAGAAAACCTTCCACTAAAACAAGCAGCTAACAGAATCATGGATTAAAATCCACTGAGTGTGAGTTAGTTGACCTAGTTAATGCCCAAAATGAAATTCATTTATCTTAGGGCAGATTGGACTGTGCTGAGCAATGTAGCTTTAATCCAGAATATAGAATCTGTAAAAACCAAAACAATAATCCAAAGAAATGCATCAAGACAGTTCAGGCTATAAGCTTTTAAAACATCCTATTTGTCTCTCTCAATTTTCTCTGTGCTCTGAATGTATTAAATGCATGAAATGAGCTGGCTATGATTTTCAAAATGCCATCCCAGATCAGTGTGGCTATGGTTATATAGGGACAAATGAGTACTTATAGAAGATCTAACACATAAGTCTGTAAAAACACGTAATCAGCCTGCATGATGTGGGTTCCCGGTGAAGTCAAGTAAAGTTTATTTATTTACCACTAAGCTTTTCTGAAAGGATTTTACATAGAATGAATCCTCATTGATCAAACTATTCAAAAATCAAAGCAAGAAATGCACAAAATAACATATCGTTCAGACATAACAGACCTACATGGTTAAACCTAACTCAAGCACCAGCAGTGTGGCTGAGAGGACGAGGAAGAACATACTGTACAAGATAAAGCTTTTAAGCAAAACCCTGCAGGAACCTTGACTAGAACAAGTCACATATCTAATGGCTGAAGCAGCAAAACATGGCAGGATAAAAAATGAACAATAACAATGAGATTTTTTTTTCTGCATTAATTTACTACACCCAGTGATTCAGCTCATTTTAATGTAGTAAGCATACTGAAAAATTAATAAATGAGGCCCAGTGGGAATGCAGAGATGTGCTGCATACTTAAACAAACACCAGCAGCCAGCATAAACTTAGAGCACAGTGGGCTTTAGTGTTACACATAAGGTCACAATGCAATACCAATTAGACCAGTTTCTAGACTATTTGGGGGCACATCGTGGTATAAAGCAGCAGCTCGAGAACTTGTGTGAGTAATTTAACTGACAGAAAGTAAATAGAAACAATTACAGTTTTCTACCTGCATAGGAGCAAACAAGGGCTGCAGGGTGTGAGGTGATCTGACTTTATCTTCACAGAATCACAGAAAGTTCACACCCCGGTAACAGGCCTACATTACATTGTGTGAGTGTGTGTGTGTGTGTGTGTGTGTGTGTGTGTGTGTGTGTGTGTGTGTGTGTATGTGTGAGAGAGAGTTTCAGAGTGTGTGTGCTTGGTCAGAGTTTCTGCAGTGAGGAAAGTCAGTGCTGAAAAGCCACACTTCCTTCCTGTCTGAGCGATATCACGGGCCAATGATAACACTCACACACATGCTCACACACACACACACACACACACACTATTTTCATCTATCGCTTTCTCTCTATTTGAGGGCAGCACACACAGATTAGACAGGGATGGTCCGTGTGAATGGTACGACCACACAAACAATCCTGTCTAGCGGCAGGACAGCCTGAGAATGGTACACACACTCACCTCCATCCCTCCTTACGTAGAGAAAGAATAGCGAAGAGACCGTTTTTATATCAACATAGAGGGACTATGAGCATAAAACATTTTGTAGCAACACTAATGTCATTACTACATCTGTGCAGTTTATATGATGTTATGTGAAAATGTATACATACCATATGTTCGATTCCCTTGACTCTAACAATTACTTGTGTTTTATAAATGAACGATTGTTCTTACTGTCATTAATAGTTGTAGTAGCTGTATTCATTCTGATAATCAGCAGATGTGACTGCTTCATAAAACATGTAGCTTGTGCTTTCAGCTGTTCCGTTATGTACCACTGGAGGCTCGGGGCACACAAAGCAGAGGAGGACATGGCTCACTAAAATGTGTGGGATAAGTCTCCTACAAGCTACTTTGTAAAGCTACAGTTCAAACAGCTGAGAAGAATCATTTTCTCTATCCTCTATGGAGCAGCCCCCAGTGCGTGCCCACAATTATTACGGTCTAAAATAAACAAAAACAGCACATTAGGGTCTTTAAAAAGTGAAACTTTGCCATAAACTCTCTCCTCAAGGCATTCTGTCTTGCTTTTAATTTGTCAGGAACAATGCTGACCTCAGCTGGACCAACTGAGTTACTGCTGTTGTTTACGCTCTTTCATGAAAAGCAGGAGGCATCAGAGAAGACTGAATCATATAGCCGTTCTCCCACAGAGAGAAGTCTGGCGTACAATCAGAGAGACAGACAAAGAGATAAAATGAGGGTTAGACAGGCGAGACAGCAGACGGTGAGACAGACAGATGTCACAGTTGTATGGACAGGTAGGCAGACTGGTCCATAATGGCAATTGAGAGGTGAAAGAGAGACAGATGGTTAACAGACAGAAAGCAAGTGAGACAGACGAGCAATAGACAGACTAAAGCATCCTACGCTTAATTAATTAGAGAGCGAAAACACTGCGGGGCTCTCGGCTGCTTGAAAAACAGTTTAAGCGTGTAACATCCCCACAACAAGACACCCACACTCAAAAACCCAGACACGTGCAACAGCAAGCATGTACACACACACGACAGAGGAACCTTGTATCACCTCTTTCCACAGCTTTTCAGTTGAGGAGAGACTGAAGAAAACAGGGATGAAAGAGAGCGGGGAGGAAAGTAAATGAGCTGGGCAAGAAGAGGAGGGGAGACAGCAGTGAGAGGAGGGGGATGGGGAAAGAGAGAAATTGGAGAGGAGAGGAGAGGAGAAGAGAGGAGAGGAGAGGAGAACAAAAGAAAAGGGATGCACGGAGCAGCAGGATGAAGTGAGGATCAAACGTCAGAAGATGAGACCAGATGAGGTAGAAATAGATGATAGGAGAGGAGGAGAGAAATGGAGTGTGCTATGAAAAAAGAGAAGGATACAGAGAGGCAGAGAGTGGAGGAGGGCAGATTAGATGGAAGAAGGAGAGCCAAAAAATAAGAGTGCAGTGGAGAGGAGAGGAGAGGAGAGAGGAGTGGAACAAGCGAGGCGCAGGCAGATGAGAAAAGAGGAGAAGAGAAACTGGAGACGCTGTGACCTCACATGCTCGGCAGCAATGATGCTGTGAAGATCATCTCAAGGTTGTTAGATAAGAGGGAACCCATCCAGACAGAGGAGCAGGAGTGGTGGGGGGTTGACGAAGGAATTGGGGAATATAGGAAGAAGACCAACAGGGGAAGGGCAAGGAGTAAGAGAAAGAAAGACAATGAGATATGTATATAAAGGGAAAAAATGAGGAAAAGGGGGATGAGAAGGAGGCGAAAGGAACTGTGAAAAGACAAGAGGAGGAAAGTGGAATAGTGTGAGAGAAAGAGAGTGATGAGGGCCGCAAGGAAAATGACTCAAGTTGCTATGAGGCATGCAGTAGTGTGTAGTGAGTGTGTGTGTGTGTGTAGATACATGTATTGAGTATGAGGCAGGCATGCATGAACATGTGCACCGTGTGTTTGTATCAGCAGACATGCAGAAATACGTGAGTGTGCGTGCAAGCATGCATGTGCATATGCGGCAGTGTGTGTGTGTGTGTGTGTGTGTTTGTACATGTGCATGCCTTGGCAGGAGTGATTAAGTACAATGAGCCAGTCAGCCAATAAACAACTAGGCAGGCTGTGTTCCATTCCTTAATGAGCTCCCCTTATCTGTTATCCTCCTCTCCTCCTTCCATGCATCCTTTATTTACCGTCCTTAACATTATCTCATTTACTCTCCCTCCCATGTCTCATTATCATTCATCTTGCATCCTCCACTTCTCCTCCTCTTTCAATATTTTCGTGCTCAACTACTTTTTTAGTTTTATTCCCCCCCCCCCCTCATTCCCTCAATTCCCTTAGAAAGAAAAAAGCAGGAAGAGATGACATTGTCACGGTCTCTCAGGCTGTGGGATGCAACGCTAGCATGGATAATTTGCTCAAATCAGAAGCCTGATCTTGTGGACGTGACCAGAGTCAGACAGTATCAGATCATATACTGGAAATAGTATCACTGAACGCTTGATTTTTTTTTTTTTTTTAAGTAATGAATATCTACAGTCTTCGCATTCGAGATGTGTAATTACTCCCTGTTCTGTTTCTCTTTCATGCTAATTTCTCCTCCGTTAAGTCGTGTGACAACAGTGCAACATGGGCAAGTAGCCACAGTAGTCATTGCTGCAAAACAGAAATGACTATGGACTCACTGACTCACTGGGTTTATATCAGACTTAGAAGAAACCAGCATTATTTTAATATATTAGTGAAAAAATTAGCTAGCATAAGTATTGAATTAATAATATCTGCTTTAATTCAGCTAGAAATTGCCTCCTAAAGTTAGCTACAATCACCCAAAATGGATTAATTTAAAATTGTCTCCAGATGCTTCATATACTGCTTTTAAATATCAGTCTGGTATCTATGGGGAAAAAAAATCTAATTTTCACCATCTCTACATTATTTCTAGACTGCACTTGTTAAATAGATACACTTTCCCACCTTGCCTGTTTTAAAAGTTAAAAATACCCTCCAGAAGTCACCTAAATCAAGTCGTGAGCATTAAAAGAAACAAAGATAGGAAATGTTTAATTAAACTGCGGAAAAATTGGTTACTATAGCTAAATGACTGTTGATTCAGTAATACGTAGCCCGCCATGTAGATAGGGCTTCTCAAAATGTCAAATTGAAATGGCAAGAGTTATTTTTCAGTCCTGAGCAGTTTACACTGGCTTCTCAGGGTCCTTTCTGCACACGTTGACGTCAAACAAAAAAATACCTGGTCATGACTTGAACTCATGCTTTTGAATGTGTTACCTTCCATAAATCAAATTAACTGCAGTTATATCTAGTTAATGGGATTAGAGCGGGGACACAATGTAGGAGACATCAATCTGGTCTGGAAGTCAGCCATGAATTTGGTTCTTTCACATCTCACAGGGTCTCCTTGGCCAGCTGGCAGGGGCTGCTGGTCCATGATGATTTACAGTAATGTGTCCCTATTTTGCTGCAGCGGGGATTTTAGTAATTGTGCAAAATACGCACTGTAGAGCAATGCTAAAGATAATCCATATGGAAATCTTTTTACACGGGTGAAATTTGAAACACACAAGATATAACATGTTAATTTGTGAGCTCTTTTTTTTTTACAATTTAAACAATTTAGCTGTTGCCCCTGTTTCCAGTCTTTATGCTACGCTAAGCTAAGCTAACTGGCTGCTGGCTGTAGCTTCATATTTAGCACACAAACATGAGAGTGGTATTATTTTTCTCATCTGACTGTCAGCAAGTGAGTGTATTTCCCAAAATGTTGGGTTACTATTCCTTGTGATTTTTTGATAACTAAAACCCAATTACCCAGTTAAAACAAATGACATATAAGATCATTGGAGTTACTATCATTAATATTCTACTAATTTCATATTAGTGGCAAAGAATCACTTTGTGCTAGAAACAAAAGACCCGAGTGATAAGGCCCCCTTACTTCCCCTCTAAATTTCTATGATCACTACCATAAATATTCACATTTAAGACATACAAGACATTTAAAATGCTCATAAATTGTAAAATACTGATATTTTTATTTTTCAAAAATGCAGCAGAAATGTTTTATGCTTGACACAATCCAGCCATCCGCTGAGTCAATAAACCCATATGAAAAAAATATTCAGTCAATCAAACATCCATTAAATGTTATTTTTATATCATTTTGTAAAAGTTCTTTGCTTGCCATCCACAATTTTTCAGCTTTCTTTTTCATGTATTCTGTTGACAGTTAACTAAAATCTCTCATGAAGAAGTTACTTAGGATGAGAGGAGGTTAAATAGGCCTCACTGTGACAAAGCTGTATGTAGTCGCACAGATGAGGCTGGGGAGGTGGGAGGGTGGGCGTGGATGGGACATGGGTTAGGGTAAGGCAAGGAGCGGGAAAAAGAGGACAAAACAGGAAAGTTGCAATATTAGGGTTGGTACCTTTGGGTTTTTGGTTTGAGTTACTGGTTTGGATCAAGGTATAGGAGTTTGGCTTGGCTGTTTAGTTTTACGTATATGCAAGGTTTGAAGCTTTATAGTAGCTACCAGATAGGCAGAGTTTGACCATTTGTCATCTTTTAGTGGCAGCTATGACAGCACCGCATCTCTGCTACAAGATCTGTCAATATGAATTGGTTGGGATTTATTTTATGAATGCTCTGAAACTCAGTATAGTGACACATACTGACACGAAGTCAGCAGGAAAACCTCCAACTTGTCTCTAAAGTCAGTCATCATTTCCGCAAGAAGTTGGTTGATGTTTCAATAAAATAATTTCACTTCTTCTAAAGTGTATCTTAGTGGCAATTTGAAAAAAAATATTGCTCCATTATGAGGATATTAAGGCTTAAACAGCAGTATGTTTGGAAGCCTGTTTGCCTTCAATGTTAAGTTTCCTCAGCTCCACCTAGGCTCCATCTCATCAATCAAACTTGGCTCCAAACAATTGACATCATGGTTGCAGGTAATAAAACAAACTCCAGGATTTAAAATGTGGTTAACAGATGTACTATATCCATGTTTTTTTCCAGACGTGGTGATGTTGTGGAGCATATTTCCACAGGTTTTAAGCTACAACAAACATTTGGCCAATTTCTTGCGTTTAGTGCCTGGGAAAAGGCACAAGTTTTCAGTCAGCATTCAGTAGTTCAAGCAGGGGCTCCTCTAAAAAAGTACTGGGGTCCCTGGTAAGGTGTAGCAAATACTGATTGGAGGAATCTTGACTTTGTGGGGCTCACCCTAAATTAAGTTTGAGAGGTTTTAAGGACTGAGGGTAAGGTGTTTTAGAATATTTTTTAGGAACAGAGGGGAAAGGAGAACAGGAAAGGATTCAAAGGCTTAAGGGTCATGGTTTTTGGCTGGTGCTCAATCATCAAACCAATATTGCATTATCTACACAGTACTAGCTCATCATCTGATGGTCAAACAAATAGACAGGATGGTGTGAAAAATGTCTTATACCTCAACTACTAAACAAGTATCTAGATGCGTACATAGTTAAGAATCATTGAAATGACTGTGCATAGCAAATATAGCCTTTAAATAAAGGTACTGTGTACATACTACAGTGGGTGAGATAGAAAGACAACCAGCCTTGCTTCAGGACATCTATACAATAATATAGTAATATCTGAAATGAAAGCAATAATGTGGTTAAATAAGTCATGTTTTAATGCAAGAGCAGGTAAATGCTATAAATCATAATATATCATCTTTATCGTCCCATTCTATTTACAAGAGTTTAACACATAGCTGGTTAGAGTGATTCTTCAGTAAGTCTGGCGACACTTCAGAGGCCCTTTCTTTTTCTGAAGCTAAATTTCTGTCTCTTGGCACACTTTCCATTCCTTGGTTTTCCATATCACTCTATCTCACTTTGTCTTTCTCGCTCTCACAGCTGTTAAATCCCTCTCAATAAAATCTTAATCTCTTTCCCACCATCTCACTAACTTTTCCTTCAGCTAATGTTGTTTTTTTTTAATCCCCACTTCCTCTCTGTCTGTTTTTACATCCATCTCTCGCTGAATTGTTATTTTCTCCTCAGCTTAGTTTTGATCCTTGGCAGATAGGGCCTTTGATCTTTTAATGGAAAAAAAATTTGCTACATTCACATTTCACAGGTTGTTCAAGTTGACATCAACAGTCTGTGTGTGGTACTTGTTCGCTCAGTTCTGCATCTGCTCTCTCAGTCCCAGCTCCTCTCCGCTGAGCAGCGCGGGTACAGCAGGAGATGTAAACTCATCCATAACTGACCCTTTTGCCTCAGCGCTCCTCTTCCTCAGGTGTAGAAAAAGCAGAAGATTTAATATCCAAAGCAAGATGTGAGACATTTGTTGGACGTCTCGGCTTGTCTTGTTTCAGGTGGAGAGCAAATGATGCATAGAACTGCATCTCCTGGAATCCAGTTTGTCTTCATGCAACACACAGCTGTCTGTCTCTTCATCCTGTTACTGAAAATGTCTTTCTGTCACTCCATCTGTAACAATCCTGCAGGGTAATTAGTAGAGGTATTTAAGTCTTTTGTTTTATGTATGTGTGTGTGTGTTGCAGGTGTGTGTGAATGTGTGTGTCAGTATGAGTGTGTTGTTGTAATTATGTCCCTCTATGTGCGAGCATGTTGCTGCGGTTATACACGCGTGGTGGAGTGTGTGTGCGTGGAGATGTGTGTGTGTGGCAAGTGTGTATTACTATACGGGCTATGGTGTGTGTATCCCTGGTGAGGATGACCCATCCTCATCCCCACCACTGATCCAGGGGTCATGGGGGTCATTGGCGTCGCAGGAGTAACAGGGTGTGACCCAGGGGTCACGGGCAATGATCCTGGGGTCAGAGAGGTCATGAGTGGGACGTCATCAGGTGAGCGGCGCAAGGTGAGGGTGTAATCGGGCGGGCAGGTGAGGCGCACGGTGTCCAGTGTGCTGTAGATGTCCTGGGTGTCCATGCCATCCAGGGCGTCCAGTGTATCCAGAGTGTGATGGTGGTGAGTGTTGTTCCTCTCGTCTGCTGATGCTGCGTCACACTCCAGCTGCTTCACCTGAAAGGTTGGATTGGTGAATAAGTGAATGTGTAGATGTGAACACAATATGGGGTGAAAGCAATAAAGGCAGGTAGATAGACAGAGACTTTAAGACACTGAAAATCTGTCTCATCACCAAATAATCAAGCCACTAAGAACTATTTTCATTTTTGATTAATCTACCAGTTATTTTCTTGATTAATCAATTAATCGTTACTATTTTATACTATAAAATAACAGAAAATAGTGAAAACTGCCCATCACAAAGCCCAAAGTGACATATTCAGTTTGCATGTTTTACATACATAGATTTATTTGACAACAATGAAAGTAAATAGACTGCACCCAGTCACCCAGTTCGGACATATAATTAAATTGTCAAGGTTAAAATCCCAATAAATTTAATTTCCACTGTGGTCCTCTCAAGGGGAAACTTTTGTCCAACCAACATTTGAAACCCAAACTATATTTAGTTCACAATGATATAAAACAAAGAAAAGCAACAAATCAATCATCAATATTTTGGAACTAGAAATAAAACAACAACTTTTTTTTTTAAAAATGCCATTTACCAGAATTCATGTGAAAGCAGTCAGACATTTGCCTCGGCCTTTACCCAATCAGAGCTACAAACCCAATACAGGGTCCTATTCATATTCAGACTCCATAACTGCTATTTGTCATCATCATCATCTAAACCACTCCTGATGGAGTTTGAGTGATTTTTACTTGGTCCTCTGCAAGGCTAGTATGTTTTGTCCAAGTCAGAATTATATATAACACAAGCATGAATCACAGTAATGTGTGCTAATACAAAAAGACTATGCTTGATGTTTGCTTGTCACACCAGATCTACCACCAGTGTACAAAATAGCCAAAAACACCACATAAAAAGATTTGATATTCAAAATGAATAAAACACAATTACAAAAGCAGCTGTGATGTTGAGCGACATTACTGTAAATCAATTGTCAATTAACAGAACTTGTCAGCTATAAAAAAACATCTGACATTTAGCGCCCACTACATTATGTGAGATTTCAAAGCAGCACGAGGCAACTAACAAAAGAGGAAAACAGTCGGTGGATGAACATGAAGCAAGTGGAAGCAACTGAGGCAATCTGACAGGGCTCACACACACACCTGCATCCGAACACACACACACACACAGATACACACTCATTCTCACACTGATAATGCCTACTGATGGCAGGCTATGTTTTGCAGAAGTGTTCAACTGGCAGCTGCACCACTGGCAAGAAAGGAGTTCATTCAGATATTCACACACTAAACCTCATCTGGCTTTGTGTTTTTTTAAACTTAAAATAAGATGTGTGATTATTAACAATAAGAATGATTATTTTCCTTATAACTCATTAAATTATGTGGCGACAGAAGCACACAGACACTCCACACAATCTACACTGGCTTTAAATTTAAATATACCTCCCAATACAGCCACACAAGCACAATCAAATAACAAAAACACATTGACTCACCTGTAATGACATCAGTCCCTCCCCCTGCAGGTGGGCCGCCACATCTGCAGGTGTGATGTCTCGTCTCGGGGGAGGAAGCGGACGCGGCCTGCGATGCTCCAGACGTCTCTTGTCTTTCTTGTACAGTAGAGCGGCAAAAGCAAGGATGTTGAGAAACAACAGTGACGCTCCCACCGCAATTGTCACGGAGAGTTCAGTCGAGTAGTCCTCATTAGGGACGTGGACCCCGGTTTCCCCTCCACCTTGGCCTAAAGCAGACTCGGGAGGCTGCGGAGTACCTCCTTGTGGACCTGGGTGACGTGTACTACTAGGAGGCCAACCTTTGGATAGGCGTTTGGTGTAAGAATAAGGGGTGTCGTCCTGTGGGGAGGGACTGTGCGTGAAAGAGGACACCGATTGGAGGAGCTCATTGACGTGATGCAAGTGAGGGACCAGCTGGAGCCAGAAGGAGATTTTCGTGGCACGATAGTGGTCTCTGACACGGGGCTTAAGGCCAATGTGGAGGTACAGCTGCTCTTTAGGGGTGTACTTAGGCCAGGCCACTTCTTCAAAGCGGTTAGGTTTCGTGTGGATGAACTTGGTATCTTGAGGAACCGGCTGGTTTGGGTCACTGGAAAGAGTGAAACAAAATGAGTTATTGCGTCATATTTAGATGGGTTGGAGGTTATGTAAGTTTTAGTGTTTTCTATAATTTATAGATAACAAAAAGGAGGACTCAATAATTTGTGCTAGACAAGACATTCCTCTTAACAGCCTCTGAACCTATTGTTCTGTAAATACTGTAACTGTAATCATATACAAAAAAATGAAATACTGTCAGCTCTGAGCATCTTTACAGATACAAATACTATGTGAAAAAAATCACCAAAAATTACAGTGCAACTTAAGAGCTAACTGGTAACATAGACGCTAATAACTACAATAGTGCCCCATGATCAATAAAGAATTAAATAAACCACAGTGAAACGCAACAAAGAATTGAGGGTATTCACCTACATATCTACATTCAAGGGTTGATAAAATATATATTTAAAACTAAAGAATTTTAGCACATTAATCCAGCGCTTCATGTGTAGTTCATGTATTCACTGAACATATAAATTGCAGTATTCATGCTTTTCAGCTTCTCAAATGTTAGACTCCTAACACAGCTGCTGAAAACCTTTTTTTTTAGCTGGCTACCATCCTAAGAATAGTCTGAGTTTCTCTCATACTGTCCAACAATTTCACCAGCGCTGGCACACATCTTTTTAATCAATAGTCAAGTATCATGAGACAAAGCAGTGGCAAACATTGTTTGTACAAAGCAAAAAACATGCTCAACATAGCTTAAGGGTGATTCAGATGCATATAATTGATTTGTTTCTTGTTTGTCCACTTTATATGCCTCTTACAAAACATTTCAGATGATGCTCAGTTGAAACTTGGTTTGAACAGTGTGCAGATAATTCCTCTAGTAAACATACAGCTGTCAGATATTTTCATTATAGATGGATGAATGCATGTGTTTGGTATAGCGAGAATATCCTGACATATCACTTCTCTGACACATGTAGACAGGCATTTATTTGTCTTGTTACCTACTCATTTGTGTCGGCGGCAAAAATGACATAAATGAAGAAATAAGCGGCACATGTTCACAGACTTGCCAGTTACATGCTATGTGCTCACTTGTCAATCAAACACCTTATGAACAGCATAAAGAGTCAGCTAGCGTGAAGACCTACAGGCACGCGAACACAAACAATCTGAAGATTTATACGCCCACACAGAGGCTCACAAAATATACATCAGGGAGCATCAAATCTTCCCCGTTAAATTGAGCGATCGCACAGTTCCATCATCGCATCTGAGGCGCTCTCAACCGGGTGAAATCTTTCTTCGGAGAAAGTTCCCCATTGATAATTGAAGTGCACACTGAAATTTTCACATCTTCCTTTAGTGATTTTGCTCTGCAGCTTTCTGTGGTGGTAATGATAGTACAGACCATGGTCTAGAAACTATTTACTTGCCCATGATTGCCATAATGCACCCACACTGAAGATGGGTTCTTTTTTTTTTTTTTATTTTACACTACGGTCAAAATATGTGAGAGCACTGTCCTAATTCTGAATGTTATGAGATAGCAAAGGCTCTGCAGTGATTTAGATCAAGGTCTAGACTGCAGATGTCTCTGTAACTCTGAAGAGGTCTCAGTGGAGTGAGCCTTGATTGGATTAATTACTGGTAATTACTCACTTCGAGCACTGCCGAAAGAGGGTCCATCCTCAACAAATGCTTTTATCTTGCATGTCATGTCGAAGGATAGAGATAAAAGGTACTCTTATCGGGGTGGATTGTCAGGTTAAAGTTTTAATGTGGATTCTTTTTATAACAATTGTATTTTTCTTTGCTACTGGCTGATAATTTCACTTTCAATTTGATAAATTGGATATACAGAAGCTTTTTTTTTTGCCACTGGCAGAAATTTTTAAATTAAATCATATTGAATAAGCTCTCTGTCTCATTGTGCAATGAGGGGAGAGAAGAGAAGAGAAGAGAAGAGAAGAGAAGAGAAGAGAAGAGAAGAGAAGAGAAGAGAAGAGAAGAGAAGAGAAGAGAAGAGAAGAGAAGAGAAGAGAAGAGAAGAGAAGAGAAGAGAAGAGAAGAGAAGAGAGAAGTCAAACAGTGGACGATCTTTCTCTCCTCATTTAGGACATTAACTTGGCTTTCCTCAAGGATCTTTCCAAGCTGCTCAGCGGGTGTTTTAACTTTCAAGGTCCAAAGATGAAAAACCTTGTCAAAATGTTGAAGAGACAGAGAACCTGTGTGCACCTTCTGCCTACATTAGTCTGCAGTACTGTTTTCATGATTGTGTCTGAAAGTCCCTTTTTTCTCACCAGACAACAGAGACCTTTTGAAGGAAAAGATTACAATAACATATCCTTTGCCTGTGAGCTCATTATTTTTGTTGCTGGAGAACTTCAATGTTTTAACACTCACTGCCTCATTTTTCTATGCTATTAAAACATTACTTATCTTGACAGAAAACTTGACAGAGAGATAAATTTAGACTGATCTGTCTCCTACAAATTGGTGCCAATTAATTTTATTAATTGTATTTAGCAAATGCAAAACTGTTGCATATGTGCATCATTTGTGAGATATACATTTGCCTAGTGCTACTATGATCAAAACCTGTTATCTTCTTCCAGTTATTCTGTGTCTTTGATTTCTTCTCTCTGTGTAAACCCTGCCAGATAAGTACACTCCATGTTCCATGTTCATATTAAACAGTCCACCAATTAAACACAGAGAAATGTTACTAAGTACTTGGAGAAAGTGAAGAGGCTCTGTGCTATTTTTCTTGATGACACCATAGACTTGAATCTTGGCTGTCTAATTTCTAGCTTGGAAGAGATTTGTTCCTGTAAAATCAGGAGTGACTTGTCCACAATTACAGCATCAACACACTGTGTTGCCAAAACCTCATCTCTGCAGAGAGTCAAAGAAAAAAGCAGAAACTGACAGCTATGCATTTTCTTTTACATGTTAAAATAAGATTAAATGGCCTAGCTTGCATTCACTCTCATGTTTTCTACACGTGGGTGGAGATTTAGATATTAATAGCAGAAATTAGACACAGATTTCTGTGTCTTAGAAGGCAGAAATAAAGAGAACTAAATCATGCTGAATCTGTGCTTTGTTTGGTCTTGTTTTCTTGATTTTTGCTGTACATAATATAGTAGGGGAAAAAAGGAAAAAGTCTTCTCAGTCGGGGTTTCTGACTGAAATCCGTGTCTCACATCAGTGTACATTTTAACAGCTCACCCAGTCTTGGCAAAGTTGGTCCAGTAAGTCATGACTACTGCGCTCAGCATCACGTCGTTCTTGGAGAAGTTACAGTTGAACAGATCAGTGGCTCCCACCATGGGTACGCCAAACACATACGGCACCTACAGACACACACACACACAAACACACACACACAAACGTCACCTCAGTGAAGAAAGAAACCGCTTCATGTGTAATTAAACTCAGGTCTCTAAAATCATCTTCTGTCTGAAAAGTCATCCTCAATCATCTGGACTGAAATACATCCCTACAAACACAAAGTACAAAGTACAAATACATGCATACACACGTGCAGTGTACTGTCATAATGCAAGTAATTGTACACCAGCATACACAAAAATACATAGAAATCAAAAGAAGTGCAGCATAAAACACATGACTATTATGAAATACAGAAATTATTATTATTATTATTATTATTATTATTATTATTATTATTATTATTATTATTATTATTATTATTATTATTATTATTATTATTAAGACATTTTTCATAAATAACCATTTAATGGTAGTGTATATACAGACACATAACACAGCTTTGAAATTAGACTTCAGTATTTCAAATTCAGAAAATAAATTTGCTACTATTTTGATAACTGATTAATTGTTTAAGTGATTTTTTTACACAAAAAAGCCTGCTTTTCTTAGTGTTATGTGATCATCTGTTGAATATCTTTGGGTTTTGGACTGTTGGTCGTACAAAACAAGCGATTTGATTACATTGGCTAAGGTTTTGGGGAAATTTGTTTTTTCACTATTTTCTGTGAAAATATCAAGTAATCTAGAAAATGATCTGCAGATCAGCTAATAAAACAATCATATTATATATTATTATAAATTAATTGTTAGTTTCAGCCCTAATTTCAAATGATTTGAGTCACTGAGCACTTGGAAAGGATCAATATGAAGCAGCACTTCCAAAGTAGTCTAAACCAAGAGCTCCTGATTCACTGCAAGAATCTCTCTAAAAATAATTTAGACAGGATCAGTTAAAAGCACAAACTAGTCACTCTGCATTGAGTGACTATTTCTCTCCTTGATCAAAATATGGCAGTGGTAATATATCTAATACTATTCCTTGTGCCACTATTTACATGCACCTCTTTTACTACAACTGTCACAATGTTATCTGTGCATGGCAACACAACACTGTGACATCATCTTACCTCATCACCATGGGCGGAGTCAGCCCAAGGCGGTGTGGCGTCACTCTGGCAGTGGTGGTAAAAGGAGTAGAAGTAGGTGGGCGACCCATACTGAGCATGGAGGTCAGCTGTGGCGATGGCTGGAGCCACCCACTGGTGATCTGTGAATAGCGCTACCAGAGTCTTCCGCCGGGTTTCCGCATTGTCGCGGTCTGCCCAGTCCGTGTACATGAACCTTTAGGCAATGGGTTTAAAATGAGCCAATTAGCCAATTAAGTAATTAATTCTGATTAAGTCCATGTATCTGTAATCAACTCTATCAACATATCTTTCATTGCTACTATGATACGCAAAAATACATTTTGCATGAGGGTGTTATACAATTTATACATATTTATTTAACACACCTTATAGTCAAATGCATGCATACAACCATGCTTTTAAAGGATCAATTCAACATTTTGAGAAATATACTTATTTGCTTTCTTACTGAGAGATGAAAAGATCTATACTACTCTCATGTCTGTCCTTTATATATGAAGCTACAGCCAAGAGATGGTTAGCTTAGTTTAGTATAAAGACTGGAAATAGGGAGAAACAGTTAGCCTGGCTCTGTCCAAAGTTTAAAAAAAATCTGCTTCCCCTCTAAAGTTCGCTGTTTAACATGTTAGATTTTGTTTCTTTAATTTTTCTTTAATAAATGAATGTGAAAATGACAAGTTTTGGTTTTGTGGGGAGTTCTGTGCCATAAATATTTCTTAGCAAGTCTCCACCGGTTGCCTGGCAACCTCACAGTGTCAACAGGACTCCAGAAAGTCACTGCATCCAGCCAAGAAATAGTTCAACACATAACCCTTTGTAAAAACCAAAACCACAAATAGTCCTTTTTGCACCAGATATGACGTGTTAATTAGTGAGCTTTAGAGATGCTGGCAGGCGAGTTTTGTGACCTTTGTATCAATGTTCTCATCTAACTCTCAACGAAAAAGCAAATATTTCCATAAATGTCTAACTGTTCCTAAAATACATTCAGAGATTTACAGGCACACTCACCTTATGCTCTCTCTCAGTGTGTCTCGGCCTTCTGGGTATCCATATAAACTATCCACAAAGTCTGACACAGCAAAGTCAAAGTCCTCAGCAGTGACCCCGTCCTCTGAGTCCACAATGCCCTCCACAAATTTCACCCCCTCGCCCTGATTCACCCCCAACATCACATCGTAGTTCAGAAACTCCCCTTGCTCCATCAGAATCTGAGGGTCATCTGGTATAACATCACCATCAATCACTGGGGCAAAAGCGGTGTGATATTTGGCCGGCGTTACGTTCTGCTCCACAAGTTCGCGATAACTCCGGCCCTGGAGGCAGGCGACCAGTTGGGTGCTATCATCGATGCCACAGCCCACCCTCTCACCGAGCTGCCGGGCATACTTGCTGGGCTGGTAGTTGACAGCCCAACTGGCTAAAGCGCTGCCGCTCTGGATGATGGCTCTGTGGAACAAATCTGAGGCACACATGAACACACATGAATACGAATATAGATGAATAAGCATATGCATGTATACATTTATGGATGCACACGCACCCACACATACATGTACATGGATTCACAATCATGTGATAGCACACATGGACAGATAGATAATGTACATACATTTGCACACATAAGCATACGCATATGCAGAACAAGAATTCCCATAGCAAGAAAACAGAGCTCACAGACATGTATTATTCAAAAGGATGACAGGTCACAGTTAGAACACCAGGTTCAAGCAGGTAAGAGTTAAAAATTTAGAATAATACAGGTCCTATAAGTCACGGACAGGCTGTATTATTCACAGCATTGAAAGGCTCATTCAAAGCATTAAGACCAGTAAATGAAAGCTGTATTGGTCCACTGGAGACCTTAAAAAGTTTCATAAACCTTTCATAGCCTACCAACCATAGGTGACTGCCTGTCTGTCTGTATTCACTCTCTGTCTATTCTAAAGAGCAAAACCCTTTTTATGTGTTTGCCACACAAGGTAGAGTTTAAAAAAAACAATGAGAGTTGTTGTCCATGATTCTTCCTTACCCTCAGAGTAGTGAGACAAAGTGAGGAGGCTCACACAGGAGGCTCCAGCCCCAGATCCAAACACAGTGACCCTGTTTGGGTCTCCGCTGAAGGCTGCAATGTTCTCCTTTACCCAACGCAGAGCTTGGATCTGATCCAGCAAGCCGTAGTTTCCTTTTGCTGCTTGGTCACCGGTACTGAGAAATCCTACAGAGAAAGAGGGCTGCTGTTATGACACAAACAGTACTTAAGTTTAAAGACTTACACGAAAACAAAGATGAAACGCTCTGGAAAGGATCGAGCAGTCCATAGGGTCCGATAAAAATTGTGAAAAAAGGCGTTAATCAAAAGAGGTTACTCCCGCTGATTTTCTAAAGATAGAACCTCTTCATCTCACATTAACGTTATGTATAAACACACAGGAGAACACAGGGGGGTGATTGGTTAGATGCAAAATCATGAAATCCCAATTGTTAAGATCAAATATGCATGCTTCTTGTTTGTCATACATTTAAAGTGAAAATTTTTAAAAATGAATGTGCAACCCCTGCAATTTCTCTTGTAAAGTTGAATAAAATTAACAAGGTACATACATATTCATATGAGTGTACATAGTCAGGAACCTACACACACATGTTACAAAAGCAGCCCACTCTAACTCCTTTTTGCTGCTGTAAACACAAAGGACCCTAATGGCTCATTCCACAACAGTATATCTCATTACTGCAGAAGCTCATTTCTCTGAACCTCAAGCTGCCACCGAACACATACGAGTATAATGAGTGAAGAAAAAATTGTTAATTTCATCACTTTATGCACAATTTATCAGAAATTTCTCTCATGCAAAAAGGGTATCATTGGCAAATTAGACTGTAATAGTTTCAGATTTATTTATGTTACATTTCATGTAACGTTTCCATAGCAACATGTTCCAATTCTAGCTGATTAAGATTAGCAAAAAATAATTATGTGCACAACTCTACACTGCTTTGCATGTACGGGCTCACCTCACGCATCCAACTCATGATGGCAATGATGAGGAAGACACTGCTACTCGTGACGATGGCTGATGATGATGATGATGATGAGGATGATCATATTGGAGGTGGTGTAAACACAGAAGATGGAGATGATGAAAAAACAAACAAACAAAGGATCAAGGCTGGAACTAATTATTTTCATTAATGATTAATCTGCCAATTATTTTTCTTAATTAATTGTTTGGTTTTGGCCTAAAAACGGTGAAAAATGTCTGTCACAGTTTCCTCAGTAATCGTTGTAGCTCTACATAGAACTGCCTTTGTTTAGCTCAGCATAGTGACTTCAGTTCTAGCAACTTGTTTTTTTCTTTTTTTACCAAGGTCAGAATTGAGTAGATATTTGTTTCACCCACTAACCAGATGCAGATTTATGCCATCTTATAAAATCAATATCTAATGGAAGCCTTGAAAGCTTTAAAAGCTTCTAAAAGTCACAAGAGACTGCATGGTTCTCATAAAATCAAACCTTTTTTGATTTTGTTGAACGTTTTGACCTTTTAAAGTGTATCCAAATTTACTCCACTCTGTCATCTTATAAAAGACATGGCCTTTCTTCAGTAAAAAATCATTTTCATTCTGATGTGTTTTGTGGGTAAAAAACTGTATTCAAATCTACATACATTTTTTTTCTTTAACAAAATGCCAGGAAACATAAATCCACATAATTAAGTAGATTTAAGGGCTTAGAACATGCGGGTTAAATCATTTTGAACATTACTTCATAAGCTAAATCAAATAACTAATTAATTATAAAACATACTGTATGCACACATTTTGTTAACAGGCTGGCGCAATTTAATTAATTTCTTCATATGAATTATTAAATAGTGGGCATCTATTAATGAGAGTGAGGGCATGATTTAACCCAGCAGATGGAATGATATGCATGTTGAACATTTGACTTCTTGTAATAAATATGGAGGCATACTGTACAAAGTAAATACTGTAGACACCACATCATGTCCTCCGTGCAGTACAGTAAATGATGCCTCTCAGGTTTTTCCATTTTTATAATTACCGCCACAAAAAGACTAAATGCCAGGATTCTAAGATATCCTATTTATTCAACCCTTGAGCTCTACATAGCTGTCTAAAATTAGAAAAACCACAGGGAATCAGATTTTCCCTGTTCAGAGAGCAATGAGTCAGAGAGTCATGGAGGTAAAAAAAAAAAAAAGATCAGATTTGAGTCGATGCTAGTAGTGGAAAAATTGGTTTCAGGGGGTTTATATCCACTAGGGACACCCATACTAAACATGTTTTCACTCAAAAAACAAAAAGGTGCTCCGGGTAAAAAGCAACTCACTGAAGGTTTTCACATTTTATAGCTCATTGAAGGATTAAACAATCCAGATGGTGGATATACTTTACGTTTAATCACTACAACTCTCTTGGCATCCAGTTGGTTTTATTCTTATGTTATCTCTATTCTATATCTTTTTTTCTTACATAAATTGTTAGCTCTGCTTTTGTTTCTTTTGTTTTTTTTCTTTTTCTTTTTTGCAAAAAGTGTTGAAACACTATTGTGCGATAATGCACTTTAATTAAAAAAAAACTTGATCATGAAATATTGTGTTGAGGTATTTTAAAAATCATTTTAACAAAACTGTCATATTCCCAAAGAATCAGGTAATAGGAAAAAGGGCATATGAGCAGTAAAGAATTACTTCATGTAAAATTTTAGTTAAAGGAAATTGCATTTACAAAGTCTAGATTGCATCAACACTCATGTATATCTCTTTATTAATAAATATATAAATAAATATACATAACCTATTAAAAAGAAACAGACAATCCACAGAACAATAAAATTGAATTAAAATAATGAGTGAGCTATTCTAAACTACTTCTATGTTTTTTAATGATGAAAGTGAAACCTTTGCACGTCACGTTACTCACATGTGAACATGAATCAATACTGGAGTCTGAGTGTGAGAGCTCTGTTTATCCATTGTTGATGTTTTGCCAAGCACTTATGGATCTAATGATTGACTACTGTCATAGATTCAAACACCTCCTCTTCGCTTCCGAAGCTTCTAACAAGAGATCCATCCATTTATTTGCAGTCTTTTATATGAGAAGTGTGAGAAAACAGCTAAAGTGAACTTAAATGAGACATTACATTTCATCGCCCTTTAGCCTAGCCCCCATCATAGAATCAATTACACTACGTGTGTATGATACAACTGTGATACTATCAGAATACCCAAAGCACCTTGGCAGTAATTGCACTGCTATTGTTGTTGCTCAAAAGGTGGAGCGGGTTGATGAAGCACAAATAAAGCCACTTTAAACATAATTGTTTCACTATAGATTGCCACCTAGCTGCCTCCTATGAAGTCCTACAGTGTACTAGTCCAACTGGCACTGCAGAAATCAACACTGAAGGTACACAAAGCAGCTATTAATCATTATACTCACTGATTGCTCTGAGTCACGATACAGCACACAGGATGAAAAAGAATTGTAATATAGAATCCAGAGGTATGTAATAAAAGCATATAGTGTACACTTGTGGTAACATGACATGCTTGAGTGCTGAGTGAATTACATAGATATAGAAGCTACTGTAGAGAAGATAACTTATTTTACCCAGTACTCCTAGGCGGTAGTTGAGGGTTATGACAATGACGTTGCCGTAGCTTGCCAGCACACTGCCATCCATCATGTTTCCAGTGCCTTCTGTGTACGAGCCACCGTGGACATAGACCATCACCGGCCGCTGACCCCTCTCCTCATGGATGTCTGGGAAAGAGAGAGAGAGAAATGGAGGATAAGAGAGGATAGATAGATAGATAGATAGATAGATAGATAGATAGATAGATAGATAGATAGATAGATAGATAGATAGATGTCGCTGCTATATATAGTAATTTTTGTGCATAAGTGGATCCACATATCCACCCACATTCCTTCTGCTTCCACTCTGTCTGTTGCGTGTGTGTGTGTGTGTGTGTGTGTGTGTGTGTGTGTGTGTGTGTGTGTGTATGTTCTTGACTGGCGGACTGATCATCCACACGTCCATTTGTATGTATATCAACCTTTGATCACTCAGTGGGCAGTCTGTGCCTCCTTTGAATCCTCACACTTTGTATTCCCCTACCTTAATTTCTCAGCAGGTGGATATAAATTGAGGCTGAGGGAGTGCTTACCATTGTGTGTGTGTGTGTGTGTGTGTGTGTGGGGTCACATGCATGTGTATGAACCAATATGTATGCATGAGCGAGTCTGTGTCCTTCCCACTTCCATCCACAAGTAAAGGCGTAAACCCCTTGGCGACTGACGCAGGTGTCTGCATATTAAGTGTCAACCAGCGCATGGAGAGGGGGTGGAGGGGAAGGATTGGGGGGATCTGTTTTATTTTAATCTTTATTTATTTATCAAGGATAAGTCTGTGCCCCAAAAGGACATTTCAATCATTTGTAACAGCCAAAATGCCCCTGAAATCTCCCTCTAGTCAACCCAAGTGCCCCTCTGGTTAGCCAGTGCCACTCTGTTGTCACTCTGCTTTCACTTTTAGGACAAGAAGAACCTAAATATATAACTCTAACCCCAACTCCAACCTTGCCCCTGAGAGAGTCTGTGCACACCTCTGGATGCCACACATATCCTACTCACCTTCCTCAGTGGGCACATAGATGTTGAGGTAGAGACAATCCTCGCTCTGGTGAGTGAGGTACGTGGCCGCTATATCCAGGTTAGCTGTGAGCCAGGACGGCATCATATCTCCCAGCATGCTCCTCTCATCCAGTGACTGCGGGCACACGGGAGCAAACTGCGTCACATTTCGTATTCCTGGCCAAGGTAAAGGCGGCTCGGGCGGCTGGAAGCGCCGGTCTCCCGTTGGAGGCCTGGCATAGGGGACTCCCAGGTACTGGATGACAGGCCCCAGGAGCTCTGAGGACAACGGGGTCAGGATGCCACGGATGCGGCCCTGTGCCGTGGAAATGACTGGCACAGTCTGCTGCGCTGATGAGGAGGCCGGATAAAGAGAGAGGGAGAGGCAGAGGGAGAGGAGGAGCAGGGACAAAAGCCCAAGGGGGGAGGAAGAGAGCGGAGGAGGCGACGAGGGAGAGGGAATTCTCCTGGTCCTCAGCCCGGACATGATGGTGTGTTTAGGGGTAGCTGGGAGATGAGGGAGAGGACTGGGGGAGGGCGAGTGTTACGGCTGTGTTGACCCTTCAGAGGTATCCAACACCCACACACAGCTGCTGCTCAGCTTGGCCCATAGCACACACAACACACAGTCCTGGCCCTTACAAACAACCTTTTCCCCTTGTGTGTCTGTGTGTGTGTGTGTGTGTGTGTGTTTGTGTGCTCCTGTGTGTGAGTCAGTGATTCAGTGCCTCTGAGTGTGTGGTGACTCAGTCAGTGAGTCCCTTGAATACGTGTCTGTGTGTGTGTATATGTATGTGTGCAAGTGTTTAAGCAAGTGTCTATGTCCTGGACTGGCAATTTGAGTATGTATATGCGTGTGTGTGTGTGTGTGTGTGTGTGTGTGTGTGTGTATGTGTGTATGTGTGTGTGTGCGTGTGTGTGTGTGTGTGTGTGTGTGTGTGTGTGTGTGTGTGTGGATCTCTCGTTATGTAAACAGGAGCATCACTGTTCCTCTGTCACTCTCTCCTTCCGGTCACCCCCATAACAAGTCCAAACTGCCTCCTGGAAAAGAGAGAGAGAGAGGCAGAGAAATGGAAACAGAGAGGGAGGAGAGAAAGAAAAAGAAAGGATTAAATTAGTCTTCATTACAATAATCACAGTATAGATTAAATGAAATGTCACACACACACACACAGATCACACCAGAAGAATAGTCAGAGCTAATAGATATAAGGGAGATAGATAGGGCAAACAAGATGTTGTCAGCTCAGCCTAACTCGGTGTCAGACTGTCAGGGCTGCTGTGTCACACAGTAATGGCATGTGTGTATCCGGTATGAGCCGCAGACATATGTCACATTCTACGCTGTTTCACAGATCACAGGACCCGGTGGAGGGGGAGGGGGGAGGAGGGGGGGGGGGGTCACGTCACACGCTTAATTAAACCCTGAATACACTGCAGGGCTCCTGACCTGCATGTAGCATAAGGTAGGAAGCGTGTGACACACACACACACACACACACACACACACACACACACACACACACTTTGTTCTCTAGCTCTCTCCCACAAATGCATGCACACACACACACACACACACACACACACACACACACACACACACACACACCATCTTTATGTCACAATAATGGACACACACTTTCTTCATCTCTCTATACGTGCTCACACTCATGCTGAATCTTTTTTTTCTTTCCCCTTTTCTCTCTCTCTCTCTCTCTCTCTCTCTCACACACACACACACACACACACACACACATACAAACATCTGCTCCCCAGCCGACACTGCTATCTCTCTCTCTCTCTGAGGGCCTTAGGGCAGAATATTAACACATTCACACACGCACGCGCGCACACACACATATATCTACACGAGCGCAGCAGCGGGAAAGATATTACAACGTAAAGATGATCGGTACTATCGCTCCTCCCATGTTAGATTGTATTGGTGTCTGCTGTCCAAGGTGCTAGTTAACATTCCAGTGGTGATCACACACACGCTGATGAATAACGCTCCATTTATCAAGACAAACCCGCCTGCCACCCTCCCCTTGTATATTTTAATACAGAGGGAACACATAAAAGCCGCGCTGCATTCTTGTTAGAATTTAAAAAAAGAAGCAGAGACAGAGAGAAAAAGAGAAAATAAGAGCAAGTGCGCTGTGAATTTTTTTTTTTTTTTTTTTTTTTTTTTTTTTGCCTGCATGTGAGGCAGAATATCCTGTCTAAATTCTATCGCCACTGGAGCTGACTACGGCAAAACACACACACACACACACACCACACACACACACACACACACACACACACACACACACACACACACATATGCAAAAGCCTCAACCTGCATCCCCGCTGCAGCGAAAATCCTCAAAAGGCAAAATGTAGGATATACCAACCCGTACCCAGCCAGGGGGATAGCTGTGAAATCCCACGGACCATGTTCCCGTTCCCGTCCACCGCAATATTCGCCTCGTGTTTTCGCTGCTGCAGCTTATCCGACGTGCCCGGGATGGGATATTGGGAGATATGCCTCCTCCTCTGCTGTTGCTGCTGCTGCTGCTGGTGATGGTGATGGTGGTGGCACGCGTGGCACCGTCTCCAGGGTAGGAAAAGAAAAAGAAAAAACAACCCTTAAGCCTTCAATCCGAGAAAAATAAAACTGTTTTCAATGTAGCAGAAATTTGTTTCTCCATGTATAAGGCCCCGGACGTTCAAATGATCAATCTCCTCCTCTCCCTCTCTTCCTTTCTTTCTCCTCCCTCCCCCATCTCTCTCTCTCTCTCTCTCTCTCTCTAGCTGCCCCCTCCCTCTCTCTCTCTCTCTCTCTCTCTCTCTCTCTCTCTCTCTCTCTCCTCTCTCTCTCTCTCTGTCTCTCTCTCTCTCTGTCTCTCCCTAGATGCGATTGGACAGTGTGGCAGGCAGCAGCTACTGATCTAATGATACGCACCTATAGCACCGTGAGGAAGCGCAGACTGGAAAGAAGAGGGGAGCGTGGAGGAGAAGAGAGTACCGACCTGTGCAGGGGAAACACACACACACACACACACACACAGAGAGAGAGAGAGAGAGAGAGAGAGTGAGAGAGAGAGGTGCACGCCACTGCACAAAGCACATCCCTGCATAAACACATGTAGCTCCACAACACACACACACACCTGTAGACCGTCCTATCATAATCACATATGCACAAAAAATGAAAGACAAAGACTCAAAGTATGCTCACACAAACCTGCAAACACATGCCCATAGATACACCTGTGCGCACACACACACACACACACACCTTAACACACTCACAAATGGTGCTGGGGTACACAGTGACCTCTTCAGGACCAGAACAGGAGATTCTGTCCTCATTCTATTCAGCTCTGCCTGCAAGCAGCTTTCTCCCTGAGGCACTGTGTGTGTGTGTGTGTGTGTGTGTGTGTGTGTGTGAGAGGGAGAGAGAGAGAGAGAGAGAGAGAGAGAGAGAGAGAGAGAGTATGGTAATGCAGTGGGTCTGCAGTCGCTACTAACTGTGTTTGGGAACACTCCTCACGTCAGCACAGCCTGCCGCAGCATTCAGGGCTTTCTATTCGTCTCCTCAATAATCTTCCATCCACCCATCCATCTCTTTGTCCGCCTGTTTGTCTCTCTGTCTGCCCCTGCACTTCTTCACCTATTCCTCTGTGCTCCCCTCCACCTCACCATCTCCCGAGTCCCCCCTCTCTCTCTCTCCTCCACTCTTTTAAAATAACAGGTATTGTTTTTAATAAGGCAAAATGAAAACTTGCAAGTCAATTTGTGAAAAGGCTTTATTTTACAGATGGATTTTGAGAGGGTGATTTAGAAGGATGACACTGACTTATAGGCTAAGCTTTACAAAGCTATAGGGCCCCTAACAGCAAAAGCCCTGTCACTCATTCTTTTTAACTCAGACTGACAAAAAAAAAGCCCTGCATGAGTATCTGATGCTCATATCGGATTAAAAGGTTAGAGTTGAGGTTAGGCCCGTATAACCCCAAATAGTTATCAAAAATATCCAATGAGTAGCTTTAACACTGCCAAGCTATGAATGTAAGGGTGTAAAAATAAGCTACAGAAATTTGCACTATCTGAAGACGTATCAGTTAAGAAAAATAAAGTGTTAAAGGATTTGAGACAAACAGCTCAGAAAATACACATTGGAAATGTATTACCACACTATTGTTAACACAACAGACTATGAATCATTGCTCAAAGGTTGAGCGTGGATACCAAAAGTCTATTATCAGGATAAAGGACCAAAACAGACCCTGTGTTTGATTTGAAAATGGATTCAGGAACTAGAAAAGCGTGCTAGCAACAAAACAATACTTCAGAGCATTTTACAAAGAGCTTATTTCCTGTTGCAGCATTTGCTCGTGTGAGCCAAGCTGTCTTTGTTGTCAGTTGTAAACAGAGATTCATTACATATGGATCTGTTGTGATGAGGAGTCTTCATATTTGGACCTTGGGGGCTTGTCATCACTATTTTCATTTTCTTTTTTTTTACCTTTTCTGCTAAAACAATACATTAGACAAAATAATGAGCAAAAGAATGCACACATCTATTATAAATCATTTGTGATATTAACTTAATACATTTGCAGAAAAAAAATATGTATGTGTACTTATCAGGTCTCTTTAGTTTTGATGGTGGCCTTTTAAATCAGGATAATACATTTATAGAATGTATGAAAAATAATTGATCTAATTATCACATAGAAATGTAAAGCCTTTTTCTTTAAACACTGCAAACACAATATAAATATACAGATGGGTGACAGTAAAACAAAAAACAAAAACAAAAAAAGTGTCTTAAGGTGTTGGGACACCACAAGCCTCAAAAACAGCTTTAATGCTGTCTGAGCGGTACTCCTCTTCCGTATATGTTCAAATGATTTGCAGTGATCCTTCCATTTTTGCATCTCAGCATCTATGGATTTTGCACCACTGAACTCTAAAATGTGTATTTGTAATTATAGTGAGGGGTTAATGTACAGCACACTTACCTTAACATCCTGTTGCTCCACAGTCTGATCATATCCTGTATTGACATTCTCAGTCAATAGAGGAGGAATTGCTTGTTTTTAGTCTCACATCTCACAAAATCTCAGGCAGAGTTTGCAAACTTATTTTATGATGTCTTATAGATCTAAATGCAGACGTTAGTTCAGTCATTGTTCCCGTATTGGAACTCTAGCTAGTTGGGCAGTTTTTCCTTTTCTCCTTTCAAATATAATTTTTATACACATCACAGAGCATGACAGGAGGTTATCATACAGTGCACCTGTATGGAAGTATCTGCATTCTTTAAGTTTCTTCGCTCATTTGTTCAGATTTTTGTATTTCTAATTGAACCACATACATAAACATAACAATAAAGCTCTGTGGTATTTAGTGGACTAGTAGAGGGGATAAAGAATTTGACATTGTGTTCCTTTACAAGCAGGGACCTTTCAATCATTTAATTGCTCCTTTAACAAAATATAACAAAATGCTTAAGTGCTGTGTTGGACAATTGAATCAGTCTTTCCTGGTGGCTTTTTAAGTGCTTTTCTTAAGCCAATGCCAATCACGCATGTCGTATGTTAGGAACCCCTAAAGGCACATTATTATTCTTAGTAGGTAAAGAAAGTGGTGAAAGCCTGGAATGAGGGAACAACCCACTGTGTGGCAAGTAAAAGCTGCATCCTAGTGTGCTCTAACATGGAAAGGACCGTCAAAAATGAAGAGATTTTATACAATTTGCATACAAAATACAATGCTGTTATTATTGTTATTGTTCACAGCATTTGCACAAGGCCCAGAATTGTATGCATCACCCTTGAGTGAAAGTACCTGCTGATTTCTCAAAATAGATTTTCAGAATGATTCAAAGAGCCTGATAAAACCATTAGTTCTTCCACATTAATCAGCAGGTATATTATCCTTTTATAGGGCAGAAAAATACCACAAATAGGCAAAAGTCACTGCAAAGTGAATAGGGCCTATAGCGACACAAGACAAGTTTAAAACACCTTTTGTAATACTTTGGACACCATTTACATGGGCACCACACTCCTGAAGAGAGTACCACTGTTATTTTATCTTTAAAGAAGGCATCTCATGTTGTAAGTAATTAGAGTATGTCATGGGTTATCTATTACAACCAGAAGCTGGAGCTGAGCTGCAGCAGGAAGTAATTTGGATGTAGACCGGTGGAGCTCGGCTCACTTCTGACAAACTTTGGTCCAATTTAATCTCTGGCTTTAAGCCAGTAACTGTTGGTCTAAAATTATTCAGATAAAGCATAATTAAAAACTGACAGATACAGAAGACAATCATCAGCATAGCAGTAGAGCCCAGTGTCAGTCTGCCAGAGGAGGAGGAGGAGAAGAGGTGTCCAAGCAGATAGCATATAGAGAGAATAAGATTTAACCTAAAACTGAATTCTGGGGTACACCACATCTATCGAAAGAGGTGAAGTAAATTAAAGCCACCAACGTTTGCTTCATTGTTGTCCAAATGTGACGTTATGCTACCTGAGAAAGAGTGTCAAGCTTGAAATGCAACCAGAGCATTTTTTGTGTTCTTTTTTCCTCTTAATGCCTACATCTGTGCACAAGTTGGGCAGATTAAAACTCTCACTATTCGGCATTCAACAGCTTCCATTCTTTTTATACCCTAATTCCACACCAGAAGGGCATCTGAGTGCACTACCCTCTGGTGCCCCTTAAAACATCCCCTGGCCAGGCCAACTGACCTACAAGTGGCCTCCTGCTGCTGTTGTGTGACATTAGGGCAAAAATTAACCCCTAATATGTACGCTGGACAAGTGGCTCCTGTTCAGTTTTTACCATTGCCTTATAGAAATCAGTAATAGGAGACAATTTTTTAATGTTATTGCTGTCCTAGTGTCATATTTCTCTGTTTACCTCTGCAGAGCTCAGAAGTCTAAAACCTTTTTGAGTTTCCTGTATTTCCCCTACTTTATAGTGTTTTTTTCTAAACTGTTTAAATTGGTTTAACATACACACCTTAGGCTGTCCAGATTTAGGGATTTTTTTGAACATTGCACAATGCATCTATTTGTCCATTCATCCATCTCATTAAATTAATGTATGTCCCTTTCTCTATTGCTTAGTCCAGATTAGTCCACCGTTCATTCATCTCCCATCCCTCCAGCTTTTCTGTCTCCCCTCCAACACATTTGCTCTGCCCGTCTATTAAATTATCCCTCCGTCTCTCAGCAGCCCAACTCTCTTTCAGTTCACCCATCCCTCCCTCAGCTCCCGCTCTCTCTTAAAATATTCATTGATGTCTTAAACACTTTTTCTGTCTCTTTGACACACACTACCTATCCTTAACGCTTTCAGTGCGCTCTTCAGCCCTTGTACACTAGATATCCACACAGTAGCAAGGAGGATTTATTTACATTAATTCACATATAAACATGCAATTTAAAATTTTATCAGAACTTATTATTAAGAAAAGGCTTTCTAGTTTTATGCTTTGTAATATGAAATATTATGTAGTACTGTATACTGTATGCAATAAAATATGCACACAGAAGCATCATTCCCCAGGTTACAGCCTTATGGAGTCATAATACTCTGTCATTTTTACAACAATCAATTAGTACTGAGACACTGATACTGTGTTTGATTATTTTAAAATTCGTACATAGATGTTTGTGGTGCTGTAATCACAGTATAACTTCATCAAAATTGTGCAACAGAGGAAAGCAGAAAATCCTGGAAATGGGGATGTACTGTATCTGAAAAATAATGACAAATGAGAGCTTGAGAATTCACATTTACTAAAATGCATTTTCCCCTGTCATTTGATTACCAAAACCTGTTGCTTATCTCATAAAATTGTTGCTCTTCAACCACACTTTAAACCTGCAAAGCTCACGGTCAGTCAGAAAGCCTTTTCTTATTGCTGTCTGTGCACAAAAATCCAACCAAACACAATTTACACATGAAACCATCTTCATTAGTCATTTTCTCTCATTCCAACCACATAGTTAATATAAAAACAAGTTCCTCTGCAGTTCCTACGTACCCTCTTGACATTAAATCTCACTGAAGTCATCAGTGTTCCAATTAAATTTCAGTCATCCTGCATAATGCTGTCTCCTCCTGCCCATCTCCCTGACCATGGTTCAGTGGTGTAGCCATGCTTTAAGAAGTATTTTTATCCCTCTCATCATATTATATGGCTGGCCAGTCAAATCAAGTCAGATTTATTTATGAAGTACTTGTCACAAAGTGATTTGTCACAAAGTGCTTCAAAGAAAATAAAGAACACACAAATAGATATTAAAACAAGGGCCAATAAAAGACAAAACCAAGAACGGTGAGCACAAGTGTGCCTGTGAGCATTTGCATACATGTGTATGAGAGCATATACATATATGAAAAAGCAAGAAGAGCAATCAGAAGACAAGCCAGACTAACACAGACTGTAAGAAAGCAGCCACAGAGACAAGAATGGCTGGCCGTCATGTTGGAAGCTTTTATTACTTAATGGGCGTGTAGTCTGGAGCAAAGTCTGACACAATGTCTGGACTGATGAAATGGGTGGACTGACATGGAGACCTGCATATTGTGAACAGGAATTACTTCCCAGTACTGGATTATAAAACATTATAAAGCAACAGCAACAGACCAGAGAGAGAACAGAGAAGGTGCAGAAGAGATACGATATCTGCTGATATGAATCTAATTGTCCATTTCGGAACAATCCCACTGCAAGCTGAAGATTTACGAATTCATTCTCTCTCAAGCACTTATAAACAGACACCCACAGAATGTACATGTAACCAGTTTGGTCACATGTACTGGATATCAACAACTGTGCATCACATCAGGTATTTAAACCTTGCAAATTGGGTTATTCGATGCGATGGATTATGCATTAATGGTAAATGGTGCCTCTGAGTGACAATAACATTAAATCAGCTGTAATTGTTATTGAAAAGTCTGTAATGAAAGTTAAAACAAAGGGGTCGCAAATTTGCTCTTGGCTCTTGAGTTATGGGCTCTTAAGCATTTATTTAGATTGGCTATGAAGATTCTGCTGAATCAGCTCTAGTTTGTCTACAGTGTTAGATCTTCACTGGACTTATGAGCTTATACTGAGTTGTGGTTATAATACAAAGTATTCAACAATCAGCCTAATATATTCTCCACATTAACAGACTCTAAATGCATAATAACCCACAGATTATGCACTATCCAAGTGCAAACTGTTGTTCCCAAAAACAAAAGCCTTTATTTTTCACTCCCATTGCTAATTTAGTCTATTTTCAAAATGTCACCTACACACACTCACACCTCTGTACTGTGGCCAGGGGTCATACACAACTTACTGATTTTCTGTGCAGTGCAGTGTTGCTGCAACCATGCAGGTTGCAGGAGCGCAACAGTGGTGCAGGTAGCACTGGCTAACACACTTATGGTGATTTGGGATCACACACTACTGTGAACAGCAGCAGTCTTTATTGGTATTTCTCACAACGTCAGAGCAGTGTGAGGAGGAGGAGGAGGAGGAGGAGGAGGGGGAGGGGAGGAGGACAGAGGTCAGGAAGTAAAGAATTAAAGAATATCAGGAAACATTAAAATGATGTATCCGTTCTTTATATAGCAGGAAATTTGGTGATTCTCACAATTTTTCTAAATATATCCAAAAAAAAGGAAACAATCTCACAGACTGTTCTTATAAAGTCAGAGACAATATTATAATATCTGTCCTAACATGTATCCTCTGCTTCCAATTTCAGCTGATACCTTCTGGTAGAATAAATAAATAAAAACTAGGGCCCATGAGTAAAAGCTAGACTGTTATAAGTATTCTTTCATGTGTACAGTGTCTTAATGATGAGCGGTGAGTGAAATGTTTTCACTGCTGAGAGGCACAAACGAATTTCACTAGACCATCATATCATATTATATTGTGTCATATCATAATATACTGCAGCTTAACAACTAACACATCTCAATTTTCATTTTCTCAAGATTCCCTTTTTTGGCATTTCAAACACACTGAAAACAAAACTTGGTATGGTTGAAAAAGTTTGAAGGAAATAAATTAGAGAGAGAGAGAGGGAGAGAGAGAGAGAGTGGAAAATTGCCGAGGCAGGTGAGAGATGTAGGAGGATGGTAGAGAGAGGGGGAAAGAGGGAGGGAAGGAGCGCTAATAGAGGGGGATGGGGAGTGTGAAGAAAGCAATCAGGAGAAGTGAGAGAGATGCAAAGATAGAAAACAAGTTGTTACAGATGAGTGTTTTATCAATTTCTTCTACTGCGATCACAGTTCAAGGGATATGGATATTACCCAGGTGAAGATGTGTATTTATTGCCTCACAGCACTAGAAGCTAAGGTACATCCAGAGGTTGCAAGGAAACTGACATATCTGAGCCATACTCGTGGGGGGGGGGGGGGGGGATAAAAACAGCCTATGATTGGTAATTCTCTGTGGACTGGTTTGGGCAAAGGTTAGAACCAATAAAAAGCACCAGACAACTATGTGGAAATCGATTGCTCATGGGATCAAAACTGAGACTAGAATATTTTTCTTCTGAGTCAAACATAAAGTAAGCAGAGACTAATTTCATAATTCACATACAACACCCCCTATCCTTAGACCCTTGATTCAGATGAGAAAACCCACTTTAAACATGGTTGAAAAATAGAGGAAAGACAAGAGGGATCCCTCTTCCATGACACACAGGCATCCAATAGATGTGTACAGAACAGACCAAAACAGCTATATTACATTATGGAAAATCAGGATTACAATATTATGATGATAAATATCAAACATCAAGAGTGAGGATCCAGGAATATTATTTCCAGGTACCAGCGAACACATCAGACCTTAGTGATACGACCTCCTGGCGCCATGGAGACCTGGGAAGAGGACTGATACACACATATGCAAGAATACAACTGGCGACAAAAGCACTGAAACGTTTTCTCTGTACAACAGAAATGACAAATGTCTCTTTAGTAACCCCGTGCTTTTCTCATCGGACTGCACTTTGCACATTTTATTCATGCAAAGGTGTTAAACGCACTGACTCACTTTCACCAACAGCAACAAACATTTTCACTCTGCTTGCTGTCCCTTGACTTTTACCTCTGACTGTACTTGTACACATTTTTATACATGACAGCTCTTTTAAATTTCACTCACTGTTCCCTGACATAGCCAGACAGCCAAGAAATGTATAAATGTAAAATGTTTTTGCCCGCTGCTGCATGCATTAATTATGGCTGCCATGCAAAATAGATTAGACCTGCAACTTCATTGAGTGGCTGAGGCAGTTCATGGCTCACATGGGTCTGCCTCCCAACCCAGTCCAACTAAATGGAGCCCATGGACACCCAACATAAGAGAAGAAAATCAGGCAATTTACAACATTATGTCCCTCGTTTTAGTTGCTTTGGTAGGTAGACCCCTCATCAGAGAGTGGAGAACTCAGTGCTGCTGAGTCACTGGGCTGTCATTTAATATCAGACAAATGAGGTGAAATATGCAGCTCTGTATTTGTATTCTTGATCAATCAGTGTGCAGTACACGCACACACATCTTTCTTGTCCAGGTGAGTCAAGATAAATTGTAGATAATTTCTGCTTCCCAAGGACATGCAACACTGTTGAATGATCCCTTTTAAAATATCTTATTGCATGTAGAAAAAGTGCCTTTTCTAAATGTTCTAAATGAGCTATTAGTCCCAGAAGCATCACTTGAATGTAAGTATTTAAGTATATGCTGTACCAGCTACATTCAGAATACTATACACATGCATTATGCATTATTTACAAAGTATGTCACAGATTAACACAGAGAACAGCTCGTAAGTCTATTTTTACTATCCTTAAATCCTTTTTAGTGTGCGTTCACAGCAAAACATTGTGCGGTTTTACAGAGAGGACAGGAAGTCTGATGTGTCATTGTTTTGGTTATTTTCTATTCTTTCTGCAGGACATGTTTGACTTTGAGACTACAAGGGCCTGTCTGTTAGCTTGTCTCCCGTTGTCTCCCAGTGTTTGCCTCTTTTAATGCTTGTAAGACAACATTGGCCCATATTTGTTTGCCTACTGAGTCTTATCTCTGTGTTTCCTTTACGGTCATTTGCTAGAAAAGATGCACTAGAATGCATCATGAATGAATTATCTAAAGAAGACACAGTTTTTAACCACAACAGGATTTGATGGATTGGATGCTGTCATTTTCATTGGGTGCAGACTTGGACTGTAGATACAAAATGATCCCTACAGTATATCCCATAGCTGCTAGAAATTCATGGAGAATCTGTTTATATTTTATAATAATCATGTATTATACAGTAGAATAGACCGTCTTCTCTGTAGTCAAAATATCTCTAAGCCCTCTGATATGATTCCGTTTGGGAAAACATGTTTTGTCAGTGGAGGGTTTCACAAGTAAAGATGTTTTGTTCCAGGCTTGTAATTTGAGAGCTTTTATCTGTACGTGCAGAGAGAGTGCTTTTCTTCAGATGCTGTTATCGACCTTCTTTGCCCCAAAAGCGTTGTGCTTATTACCCAACTGACAATCAATCTATGGCAAATGGACTCTGTAGGCTTCACTGTGCTGCAGCACGTATGTACACGCAGGAACCTGCTGTCTCTCATTTTAATTCATTCAATTCATTTCTTCTTTTTTTTAAAAACTTCTTATTCATCATATCGTCTGCATCTCATCATCTTTCATTCTCAAGTGTGTGTGTGCCTCTATGCGTCCATGCATGCCTAAGTATTTGCATGCAGACACTGCTTATCTATCTTTGCATCTCTCACACTCTCTCTCTGTTCAATTTGAAGCAAAGATGCTTCATTGGCTGGAATGTGGATGACACATTATTGCCAAAGCCCTACATTACATCATTGAATCAATTTTCCAAAGGAAGATACATTTTAAACACTAAAACAGTCTCTCTCTTTCTTGAAGTTCTGAGACTATTACCCGCATGTTATGGTTCCACTTCAGAGGTGGCTAGGTTATTACAAGCCTGTGACACATCAATGGAAGTGCCACTTATAGGGTTCATTGCCACATTATCTTGCTCTGCTGTGTGTAATCAGTCTGTCGTGTTCAGTGTATCAACACTGTATGACCTGCTTCGTGTCCTTTTTCCTCTGTTAGTTATTTTCGAAAGCTTTTTTTGGATGTGCCTGAACTTTTTGCATGCAGCTGTGGGCTCTACTGTATTTTTATCAACAAATGGAATTAGTGGTGTTTTCAAACATTTCTCCACTGCTTTCAGTCTCCAACTTAGTCAGACTAAATTATCCCTGACCTTTCTCTGCACTGAAATATGGCTAAGAACAACAAGTCACAAGAGTGACAAAATAGGTAATTTGGAGCTTTTGTGCCAGATGGCTGTGTCGAAAACAACTCATGTGTGTCACAGCTCAGAAACACTGGACTCAAGTACATGACTCAGAGACACAGATAAAAGGTTCAGTTCACAGTTCATCTTCATTATAATGCAGACGAGGGGTGAAGTCAGCAGGCAGGCGGAGGTCGGTAACAGACAGGCAAAAACATCAGGCAAAAAAGAAGCAAGCAAAAGGCAGAGTCCAAAAACATGCAGGAGGTCAAAAAACAGGCAGGATTTGTTTTGTTTGTTTGTTTGTTTTTTTAAAGGCTGGAAAGATACGGCTGGTAAAGCACAATAGACAATCTGGCAGAGGGCAAATGGAAGGCAATGAAAGAAGGAGTGGGAGGAAGAAGAAGAAGAAGGAATGGGGAACAGGTGAGCAGGCGGATGTGCCCTGGGGTTACCGCAGGGCAGATGGGAGTGGCTGAATCTGAAATGACAGGACAGTTAGTGGAGATGGCAAAAGTCAAACAGAAAAATGAATGAATGACTAGATGAAAAGATGAATGAAGTGTGACATATGTGACCGTTTCCTGACCTGCCAGCTCTGCAGTGTGGTTAGGCATGTAGGCAGCAGAGAAAGAACTGGCTTTATGTTGGAGAAAGATAACCTTTATGGGTTAAAGAAACTAATGGTGACCGTTGGCAGAGGATGTGACACAAAAAGCAGACTATGGTGCCAAAGTCATGCACTTTGCACTCCCATGATGACACTCCTTATTTGCATGATCACAACAGGTCATGAGCTTTTGAACAAACACCGAATGCTATTGTTTTACTGGTGAGGACAGCAAATAATAATACTCCCCAAAATGACAAAGAGTTCCTTTATTCACAAAGCAAGTCTTTAAATTAACATCCATTCTTCTCCTTCCTCTTGATTTTTTTATTTCATCTAATTCCCAGTATAATTATCACTGTGCATGTAGAGGATGACATATCTCCAGCTAATGTTTCTGGAAAATTGCATTAAGCTTCCTCAGCCTTGCAATTCATTGTTAACTTGGGCCTGTGACTTCATTTATGAGGGAAATCCAGGAATAGCCAGAGTAGCCGCTCAATTAGACAGCCATGTTGCTGGGAATCCATTTTGCTCTAGATTTATGACCCATGTGAAAGTTCACCTCAGTTTGATGCATGTGATGGATAACATTTACACACAATCTAAAAATAGCATTTTGCAGTTCACTACAGTCAACATTTTACATTCTGCTATGTAAAACTCATGTGTGTCATCATTTTTCTTTGCAGCTGTTTATTGGTAATTTATGTATCCACCAACCAAAACCCTTCTTAATAACTAGGCAAGAAATGAAAGGATTAAGTGTTACTGTACAAAAAGTGGTTAAATATTTCCAATTCTTCTGAGTCGAGGGGCAAAAATCCTTGGAAAAATGAGTAGTAACTGTATTACTAAATAAAATGTTAATGTCAATTTTAATGCATTATGCAGCACTTAAAGTATTATTTTACAAACTGCCACCACTTCAGGCTATTACCGAGCACTCTTTGTTTTTGCAGAAAGTAACTGTACATCCGTGCGTGTCTATGGGCATGAACCTTTTTTCCTCCACATGTCTGCAGAAGAACAGAACTTGCAACATGCAACATGCAACATGCAACATGCAAAGAACCATTTTGTACATTACATGCACATACATATTGCATATTTTAAATCTGGTTTCTGTGTAATCATGTGTCCATCTTTGTTTGTGTGTCTGTGTGTGTGTGAGTGTGTGCGTGTGAGCTGGAGTATGCACCTGTGCCTGTGTGTTGCTGTGCTTCTGAATATGTGTGTGTGTGTGTGTTTGAAGGGAAGGTAGGCCACCGACAGGGAGTGTGTGTTGCTGTAGAAAACATCAGAGGGCATGATAGAGGCAGAGCTCATGGCCACATTGGAGATGATCAACTACTGGACAAAAACATCCTGGGAGCCTAGTTTACCTTGGTACCAGGCATGCTCAGAGCGTGCTCTGGCTGGTCAACACTTACACACAGTCACACACACACACACACACATACAAACAAATAGATTAAACCGAGGTCAACTGCCAGCATCATCGATCACTTGCCTTCCCCTCTCCAGAAAGGTCCTGAACACACCATCACCATTTAAACCAACTGTTTCCCTTTTTTTCTGTTGATTTCCGAGCTGATTTTAGCAGAAATAACTATTATTGTTTCATTTTGTGCAACATCACCTGGCAAGGGTGAAAATGCTTAAGATGATGAAAGGTGTTGATCAGATATTAATAAGATCTTTAGGTATGTTATGTGATTTACTGTACTAATGTGATGCTTGATGTATGAATTATTAATTTGCTTACATAGCCAGGTCTCAAGTCTATTTGTGACCTCCCCATACATTCACAACACGTCAATAAGACCCCATCCTCCTGGTTGAGAAACACTAAACTACTGTAAATAATCACACAAATGAAAAGCCTTCCTCTCAACAGGAATCAAAATTATGACAGTAATTCTGTTGGTACGCTGCTTAAGTAAACACAGCAGGAGGCGTGTAGCTTCTGCATAAATTCATACTGATTTGACAAATTAGAGTTGATGCACTGTTTTATTCACGGGGAATTTTAACTGAAACTCATGCACAGTCACAACACAAAGCAAACTGAGAAGCGACAGAGACAGACAGTGGAGAATGGAGGGATCTTCAAGTTAAGCAACAGGATTTCACCGGCACTCCAGGAGGCTTTGTCGCCTAGCAGTGCCTAGAGCTCTTTTGATTGAACAGCTGCCGTATCAATTCAGGGGCCAGTGCAGAGGCTATTTGTAGCTCAGAGGTACCTTCACCAATAAATCTCCTGACACTGATAAAGAGAGAGACACATGTACTCGTACAACACTCATGGACACAACCCTCTCACATTCCACACTACTTTAATCCTGTGGTCTTGTTGGATGAGGCTTTATCTCAAATGCATTTGTGTATGCACACATACATATTTTGAAATAGAGAAGCTCCTGTCCCTAAGCGACGTGTGCAACTTTTTGTATTCAATCTGAGATGACAGCAGGAAGTCCCTTTAGGGCTGCGATACATGGACATCAATTTCAGGCACTGTGGATTTACATGGGCAGTACCTCCTGCAACACGCTGTGGCAAAATTATTGTCTTTGGGCTATGAGGTACAAATACAATATCAAAATAATGCAAGAGGTTGTAGATGTGACAGAACATTTCTAAATATTTTAGAATTTAGACCAGGAACATGTAGTTGTAGGGCACATGCACTCATGCGCTGCACAACACAGTGATATAGTGTGTCAGGTCAAAGCCTAATTAGATAAATGTGCTGCAAACAAATTAATCTGACAAACGCAATTTACTTGCTTTTGCTCTTATCAGCCCCACAATGTCAGACCCCTACACAAGACACCAATCAAGCAGTCCAGTAAGTCAATGAATCAATCAATCAAGAAATCAATAAACTGATTATGAGGCCAGTATTCTTGAACCACAGTTGATGACTGTTTTTCTGATTGTCATATGCTGTAGATTGTAAAGCCCCTTGAGGCTAATGAGTGATTTGTGATATTGAGCAATATAAATAAAACTGAATTGACTTGTAACATATTTTAGAAGTATAAAATGTATGTAAGGAAAGGAAAAGGGAAGGAAAAGGGAAGGAAAAGGAAAGGAAAGGAAAGGAGATGGAACAAGACAAGACAGGAAGCAGGACAGGACAGAATTTTTCAACACTCTTATTCTCCTCAAGCTGTCATAAAACATCTCTCCTCTCACAGAATATCTCTGCTTGAATGCCTTCTCCTGGCAACTCCTAACAGGTTGAGCTCTCCTAAATATCGACTGAGATAGGCGTGTGATCTCCTAAGTTAAGAAAGCCGATTAAATGTTTTTACTCCTAGTCCTAAAAGAAGGACCAAAAATGCCTCAAGCTAAGAATTTTGTGGCCAGTTAGGAGTGATTTCCTACTCTGAGAAGCTTGATAAATATGGCCCCAGGACAAGACAGGATAGAATAAGGTTTGATTTATTATATGATATGAAGCTCAAATTAAAGGCCTTAGCAAGAAGTCTGCATATCACCACTCACTATGGACTCATTATGTGGGTTCAAATTTGGCACATTACCTTAGTCATATCATCCCTTCTGTCTTTCTTATCTTTTTTTTATCCCCCTGTTGTTAGATGTATACTATCTAACAACACAGAGATACAGATACAACCCTCAACTCTCCCTCTACACACCATTTTAATACAATTTCAACAAATTAAGGCAATCAACACACTGACAGTCATTTTTTTCAACTGGAAGAATAGAAGTTAATATTTTATTGAAATGAAAAGACAAACACGTACAATAACAATAAATACAATAAAAAAAGGAGATGCAGTCTGCCATCATTGTGAGGAGGGACTAATTAAGGAGCAGGCTGAAAGGATTCAGTTTATAATTAAATTACTGTAGTGTTTTTCCAGGAATAGAACCTGTGATCTCTCAGTTAGCCAGGGAGACCACTCAGCTAGCTAATGTGAGTACCTTGAAGCCCTGTGGCAAGTATGAATATTTGATCAGCCAGTTGCAGATTTCAATATTTGATTAGCCTGTTGCAGGTGGATTGGATGTGAAACCCGAAGTGCCCATGTTTCATTTATTCTTACATTGTTCAGTATTTTCTGTAGCTGCCTGTAGGCTTACCATGCAAACTTTTCCTCAACAATTCTTTACCTAAACCTCCAGCAAACACTAAGTAATAAAGTTGGTTTAATCATAACAGATGATTCATTGACTCTTGTAAGTTTTTTTTATTATTATTGAGTCAGCAGCCTATCTGAATAAATTGTTTAGGATTCATGAGTAGTGCTCCTGAATATTCTAGTCAGGGGAGGGAAACACATGCAGGTAAATATCACAGCAACAACATGAAATGGCAGCTGCTCATACATCTTGTGTATTTGCTGCTGTGTAGGTTGTCCCTCCAGAAGCGCACACACACACACACACACACACACACACACACACACACACACACACAAACGCTAAGACTACTCTACCTTGATGCTTTTATTGTACACATCAGCAAGAGCGCAGAGTTAAATCTTCCTTCTGGTGCAAGTGACAAGCACACACACACACACACAGCTGCATGTCTCCACAGTACCTTGTGGTATCATGACCGTACATCGTTGTGTCACTGTGACCCACTCTTGATACTCTCACTGTAAGCCCCGACATGGGCAATGGACTGGAACGTCCATGACTCTATAATACAAACATTTCCACAGTCGGGTTGGGGGCTTAGGTGTGGTGGGCACTCGACTGAAACCTCCCATACGTGTGACATACACACAGAATACAAATACACACACACACACACAGGCTGCAGTTATAGGATGATGGCTCTGGTGACATTCAGAGTGATTAAGGCCTTTATTTCAAATGATTGTGTGCTGAAAATCAAATTTATTAATGTTACTGCAGATTTTAGGGAATAAATATCTGAAGAAAATCAGATTATGCTGCCCATTATCCTGAGTTAAAGGTGAATGTGTGAACACCGAGGCCTTAAGTCTCACCTCTGATGCTGAAACACAAGGTATGTTATTCAGTGTAGACAACAAGAGACCTTTTCTTCCCTGCAGCTAATGCACACATGCACACAGACACACACACACACACACACACACACACACACACACGTGCGGATATTAACCTTGATCTACCTTGATCTTTGTGGACATCATTATAGGTTCTCCCTCCATTCCTGTGACAGACAACACACACACACACACACACACACACACACGTACACCGAGAACTACCGCTGCTCTCATTCTCGAGCAATGGACTGGAACTAACATACACATTCCTGCGGCTGTCTCACACACACACACACACACACACACAGAGGGAGAGAGACAAAGAGGACACATGCACAAAACCTTGCTGCAATGTTTGTTCAAGACCTTACGCACACACACACACACACACTCTATGATCTCTGACTCACACAACCATATTATCTCCCTATAGAAATGAATCACATGGAAACCTACATCTATCTAGCCACATTCATGTGCAAACTATACTGTACTATCTCAGTGCTCTCATCATTCACACCAACACGTGCTACAGTCAGGAGGCATCTGTCTCTGACTGACTTCATAGGTCAACTCTGTGACAACAGCCAGCATCTCCACCACTCTCCTGGATAGAATTTGATGAGCTAAATCCAGCTAAGATGACTAGAAGCCACATTTCAAATGCTCCACTTGTACATCAGGTACCGTATGAAGTTAGATATGCAACACACAAGCATTTAATATGATTTCATGCCTTTCAAGCAAAAAATCTGAACATTGTCTTTGCAGCACAAAAAAACTGGATGCTTCACTATGTTTTGTTTTTATGGGTAAATGTGCAATACTTCCCGTTTCCAAGACAATAAACCAGCAGATGTGCCTTCAGTTTGCTGCAAATATTTGGTTATTTTCCTTGACAAGTCTTGTTTCATGTTACATGTTTCATGTGTTATTAAAGGTCAAAAGGGGATACTTTCTTAAGGAGAATCACTGCTGTTTGAACTCTAAAACCAGGATGACTTCAGATGTCTAATTCAAGGCAAAATCTTTTGTTGGCACAATGATATTTAAATTTGCAGGTTTTCATAGGTTGCGTGAGAATGACTTACTCTTGGAACTGTTGTATAGTATTATATAGTTTTCTTCTTCTTTTCTTAGAATTTCTTCAGAACATTTTAATATTCTTAGCAAATGTGAAAATGAATACGTATTTAAATTTTAATTCTGACCCAAATATTGGATTATAAAACTGAAATTATATAAATTATAAAAATGAAAAGGATACATTTAAAGATTTCATTTTTATTTTCCAGTTTTCATGAATATTTCAATTGGGTTAACTTCACTCATCCATAAATTAATATCAATAGTTGCTCTTATCTGGTGCCCTCATAAAATATTAATGCATGCAACACGTGTCATAAATTATGTTCATATACTATTGTTGCAGCAGACTCTCCTGCTCTTGCACAATTCTGTCCTGTCGAGGACAGTGACACACACACACACACACGTGAACAGAAATGCGCACACACACAGTTTTGACAGTACAATGAACCGACAAGTACAGTCAAAGTCACAACCTTTATTTTACTCCCCTGACCAGTACGGGGACCCTCACAGTTACAGACACAGCGCACTTGGTTTAACAGGCAGTGTTCCAAATCCCTCTGAGTTAAATTAGGCATCTTATTCTCTCTTTTGTTCTCAGTTTTTCCTCTCATTTCTGTTTCCTCTCGTCAGCTTTTATCTTGTCTAGGCGCTCATTTCTCTCAAATCCTCTTTCCTCCTACTCTCTTCACTGTCTCTGTTGTCTTCGTTAGTCTGCCTCACATTGTGGTGAAACAAGCTCCACTCTGATCCAGAACTCCACCATCGGCTTAGCCAGTGTGTGTATGTGTGTGTCTGTGCGTGTGCTTGTGTGCATGCACATGTGTATGGGTGGTGGGAAGAGTGTGAGGGCAATGTTGTGAGAGCAAGTGTGTTTTGAAAATGGAAAGCAAGGGGGACTGAGAGGAAATCTGTGTACGTGACCTCCTTTTCCTGGCTGCACAGCAGAGTGTGCAGAGTGCTTGGATTGGTTGGTCGTTGCAAAGCACTCAGTCGTCCATTGACCGGCAGCCATTGATCTACAAATTCCAATGACTCACTTGCTGCTCAGTATGCAACCCACATATATATGCATGCAAACGTGACTGCTGTGTGTAAACAAGCGCACATGCAGACACTGAGATGAAGGCTTGTAACTGTAATTATTGATTAATGTAATTACAGTTCACACGTTGAATGAGTACAATTGGTCCAGAATATTGAACTGAGTCACTCTTTTGGAGATTGCAGTTAATGCAGATTAGCAACCCTAACCCACATACTAATTGAAAACAAAACAATATTGGAAACTAAGAGTGGAATTAAAATCCATGGCTTTGCTTTTCTAATTTAAATGTTGATGTTGTTTTGTTTTATCTTTCTTTCTATAATACAAAAGTACTGGATAACATTTTATTTTACCAACCAATGCTTCAGACATGCACATGAGTCATGCATGGAAGTGTGCATTCACCTACCGAATCTCACATAATATTGTGAATGAAGAGACATGTTGCATGTATGGACTTGCGTTCATGTCACTGCTCTTGTCCTCCATTTCCACAATAGATTTTTAAGGAAATTTGAAAATCAGAACTATTCACATGGTCTCTGAGCTTGTTAACTTTTGAGGAGGAAAAAACTAAAAACTCTTCAAACGGCACTTAATTGAATCTTACCCATTTTTTAACATCATTTTAAATATGTCAGTCACCATCACAGTGAGTGAATGACTCTGTAAGACACCAAAGAGAACTTGGGGCAGCAATACAAGGCAATCCTCTCTTTGGTGTTTCATTTGGAAACGATCCACGTCACTGTTCAGTCCTAGCCTGTTAATCCATGACTATGGTAATGATTGTATTTTTCATCTGAGTGTATGCCATGGTGATTTGAATTTAAACCCTATGATGAAGACTAAGGCGGAAACACACTCTGGAGTTTTTAACCTTTTTATCCAATTCAGTGAGCAAATCCACAGATTAAAGGCTTTTAAGCTGTCTTCATGAAGACTGCCTTGGGTCACTCGACATCTGAGTAACTCAGAAAACTTGTTAACTGAAAATAAAGTGTTTAATGTGTCGAAGTCCTTCACCTTCTTTTCTTACCACTGAGTGTTTTAGTGCCCTTTTTGTTGATGGAGGAGGCCCAAAAATCCACTAAAGAAGATTTCACAGACTTCATATTTGTTGATTGAAGTTTCTGGGAGAGCATTAAGCACAGTGAGAACAAAGAGAAAGTGCACCACTTGTAGGAGGATTTCATAACTACAGGTATTTTGTACAATGTTTTCTGAAAGGCCATTATTTTAAGAATCCAAGCCCTCAGGAAACACTGTGGTGGCATCTGGCCACTTCATACTTTTCCAGACAATACTCTCATGCCTCATAAACACATGTTTTATTCATCTTTATCTTTCTATCTCACAGCAAGTTGTCTGCACACACACATACAAGAACAAAGTTGTGCAAATTGGTAAATCTTACAGTCAGGTTGTGCTGTTGGGGTCTATCTCTGCTGTGAAGGCTCTCATTATAGATCTTAAAGCTGGAGGTGGACTGCTGAGCAAAGCACTAGAGGCCAATGTCACTCCACTTAACATTCATTCTGTGACCCCATTCGATGATTCTAATTTTAGGCAAACTCATGCAGTATATCACACAGTACAAAAGCTTCTACTACTACAACACCATGTGGATTTCTTGCATTTACCAAATGTTATTACCCCTTTAGTTGGGAAACGGGTTGTGTGACATGGTGACAGTTTGGAGCACGCGACTACTGTAGCTATGTACTAGTAATGTCAACTATACTCTAAAATAATCAGTGTGGACCAGATAAGGATACAGATAAGTTCTGTAGAGGACACCAAATGTAAAAGCATCAATAGGAACAATATATCAATAAATGGGTCCATACTAATCCACACCTTTACCAAACCCCTGTTTCTATATTTGTCTTGATGGGTTGGTTATTTTAAAAGACAGCCCAGAAAGACAGACCTGCTCACAAACGAGGGATGCAGTGTGCTGTTTCAGAAGACGATGGAATTTCACTGTTTCAAATTAAAGTTTATATGCCTCAAAGTTGCATTTGTAAAAAAAAAAAAAAAAAAACATTTAACCATCATTTTTTAAAGACATACTCCTAAAAACTGCATCTTATTCATCTTTTTTCACACTCTCCTGTATGTTTTCTCAATTTGAAAATATACAAACTGTTGAGCAATTTATTAATTCCATTAAATGGAACCAGGGGACATTTCATTAACTATTGAGCAGTGTTTTGTTCGTTCCTAACTGATGGTTTGGAAAATTTAATTCATTAAAGATAATTATGCATCTCAGAATATAAAAGCTCAATTTGGTCTTTTACACAATGTAATTGCTGCTCACCTTTTTGTGCAAAAAAATAAGACAACTGGTTCACAAGGCATTGTTAATGTGTCTTTCCTATACATATAGAAAATCCATAACATAATGGTTATGAACAATATATATTACATTGCATATTGATAATATGTTGATCACACGGACAAAGAATGCTAATGGACAGAAATGAATGCAATTAAATGCTATTTAAAAAGTCAGAGTTTGTTTATGAGCTCCTGAGCAGGACTAGGTCTGTAGTCGGTGTTGAATCAACCAACATGAACTCCACTGTACTCCTCTCCCCACTTTTGGCAGGCATACAGTATCTATTGTGGATGTGCAGTAATACATTACGAGGCTAACTGAAGTGAACACAGCACACAAGGACATCAATATATACAGATCATTGAGGTTTTTAATAATCATCAACACATTTATGTACAAAGCAAGCGATGTCATATTCAAATGACCGAAAAAATGAATCCTAAAATGCATTTTCTTCATTTTTCTGTCATTAAAATAGCTAAAGATTACCTCAGGGAATCAATTCCAACAGTTCAAACACTTTTGGTTCAGAATCAGTATAGTTACAGTCTGACAAAAAAAAACCCTTCACAGATCTTCTTCCACAGTTAAACAGCCCTGGGCATGGGAGGATGAATTCAGAATTATTTCCCCTCTCCAAAGAAGATAAACAGGAGTTATGAGTGGAAGATTTCTTAAAAAGCAGAAAAACCTCATCCCTGCCAGTTTTCCCAAAAGCACCAAGTTCGTCTTTGTTCTTCAGTTATCTAATGGGACAAATGCCGTTAGTGAAGTATGGACCCCGTTTACCCAGACACGGCTCACACAACAGACCTAATGCAGGTCAGGGTAACAACAGATATTAAATGTATCAGGGGATTAAATGAAAAAGGCTTGTTGGGTTTCATTATGCATGCATCTTACTACACATCCTGTTATTCATAACAATTCCCCAAGTTTATCACCTGAATACAGAGCTGCAAGTGATGTGTAAATCTTTCTTCAAAAGAGTAGCATCTGGAGACAACCTGATTGTCTAATACACAAAAACCTTTGACAAAGTCACAACTAGAGGGATACTCAGCTTTCTACATTCAACTCTATTACCACTACAAATAATCTGTCACCCCCCCGACGCAACAACAGGAATTATGTTCTCCTTGTGTGCCTCTCAAAACAACTTACCAATAGAAATTATGTTTTAATAATGTGAACAGCCAAACTGAAATGCAAAAGCATCTCTAAAGTCCAATGAAAATATGCCAGTTGTTTTTAATCATGAATTCAGTCACACAGTGAATTACAAATGTTCTTCTAAACAAGTAATTACCTCCATAAATGGTTTGGAGTTTAGGGGAAGCTGCATTTATACCCCTTCTGTTTGTTATCAAGACAAAAATGTGATTCATGTGTATAGCTTGAGCTTGGTGGTTCAAGATCCAGTGAACTAAATCTTAGTTGTGGCCAGAATCTGCGAACCAGCCTCAAGTATTAATGGTCAAGTTCTGTTTGGTTCCAACATCTGGAACCTCAAAGACAGCACCAACCAGCACTGGTGGATGACAGATGAATAATAGAAACACAGACCTTTCAAACCTCTGCACTCTACCAAGTGTCTTCTAGTTTTAAAATGTTATTATAGTCATTCCCAGTAAATACTAACAGTATGCTTTCTGTGCATCTTAAATTCTATTATATATTATAGTTTCCTGCCAATAACACAACACTGCATGTTCAGACAGTGGTGTTAAAACTGTGGCAGATGAAATGTCAGTTTAAATCTCGTAATCAGTAAACATGTTTCCAATTTATAAAAAAAAAAAAAAATCCAACAAAGCCCAAATGAAAAGGCCAGGTTATAGGTTTAAAAAAAAAAAAAAAAAGGAAAGGAAATCCCGCCCAGGGCCGTGCTAACTGAATTAGTTATGTTTTGTGAATGGAGTGGATACTTTTTGTGTTCTCTTTGCAGCCAACATATTCAGTTATTCCCTTCCTTCAAGATAATCAGATCTGGCACCATGTTCCAGGATTCACAACACGTCGTCTCTTTTGCCCTGCCTTTACCCAGGCTTTTGAAAGCAAATCACATGTGAGGATCGACCGAAACTTAGTCTGCATTATTTGATTAAAAAACAGAGGGACTAGAGATAACTGAGGGAATACAGCAGAACAAGGAAGCAGTGTCCAATTAACACAATTATTTAAGAAACCATAAAAGTAAAACAAATTTAGAGAAACTAATCTTTTACAAAAACACTTGCGCCACTAGGTTGTTTTTTTTCCTCGTCAGTCTTTACAACAGTGACTGCTTGAACGAGCAGCAACACTGAGGGGTTGATGGTGAAAGTCACTATATACACACACAAACACACAATGCGCACACATACTCGGAGTCACTTTACAGTCATACGACTGTACACACAAGTCAGTGTGTCCAGTTTTCTCAGTGGTTTCACAGGTGACCGTCTGCCAGTCTCTCACTCTCTCTCACACACAAACAGAAGCAAACTGGGGAGATGAGTGGGGCAGTGGCTGGTGCCGGTGCTCCTATACTGTAACTGTGAAAACTTGGGTTCTCTTCTTCTTGGTTTTTGAGGCTCAGTCACGTCATCTGGCTTCCAAAGGGAACTGCAGGAAGGTAGGTCCTCCTGTAAAGCGTTCTTTTTTTACATTTTCCTTCAGTCCTTTGAGGGGAGTGGCTGTATGCAAACAAAGAAAATTAAGTTTGTTTTAACATTTTGAATAATTAGTTTATGTAAATTACAGACATCATCTGCAAATGTCTACAGAGAGAGAAACATTATGCTATATGATAATCACACCTTGTCTACGTTTATAAGCAGAGGAAAACTTGAGTGAGGGGAAAGGCTGATGGAATTCCTCTTGTTAACACACAACACAAGGGATATATTTGTCTGAATATGGCAAAAAAAAACGTCTCTGTCTCAGTATATACTGTATTTCTGTCTGGTAAGCATGCTAAAGCTTTAAGATACTTCAGAAATGGCTGATGACTGGTGTTAATATGAAGATAAGAACAACAACTTGCAGCCACTCTAACGCTAACCTCATATTTAGCCCTTGTGATATGCATCTAAACCTAAAATTTAACACACTGGATGATAAAGTACAATAGCAACATGCAGAACTACCAAGACACAAAATTAATCAGTGTAGGCCTTTATAAAGATGGAAATATAAGTAAAACTCAAGATTGGATTAAAAAAAAAAAGAGAAAAAAAACATTGCAAATAATTAGTGGGTGGATTGTGTTAAAATGGGTCGTTGATGAAATAATAAATAAAAATAAAGATGAGGGGATGAAGGGAAGGAGGAATGAATGACAAATAAATATACTTAATACAATATAATAGTGGTGGTATTAGGCCAAAGTGAAGAACTATTACTGAAAAAGTAAAATGGTTCATATGAAAGCATGACATGTTTTTAAATTTATCAACTAGGGAGTTGAAAAAGTTTTTTTTTTTTAAAAAGCTTAAAAATGTGAATACAAAAGTGTAATTGAGTTGCTAAAAAAGTAACAACCAATTATGAATCTATTTAGGAAATAAGAATCATGTCATGCCAAATGTTTTTAATACTGGCAATCAAAGAAGCCCAGTACCCACAACTGAAAGAAGTGAAATAAAGTCAACACAAATATCTGTCAAAGAAATAGAAGAATAAAGGATGGCACTTTTACCGTGAGGGCTTGGCGGTTTTAGCTTTCATCATCTGATACATGGGGTTTAGCAATGGCCATCTCCTCCTTGCTATTTGCAATCATCTTACATTTCTACAAAAACACAGAAAAAAGAAATTAGTTGCTTTGAGTTAGCACAGTAAAACATACACATCCTAAAAATGATCACATTATTCATGCTTTCACTCAACACTGTTTCTATCAAACACGTGCACATACTGTACAATCACTCTCAAACAAAAACACACATTGATGCAGTCCAATTTCCACCCAATGCCCTTATTTACCTCAGTAAGCTCCTTGATGGTATGTATGTTAGCTTGCTGAGTGACCTTCCTCTTTGCTTCCTCAATGTGGTCCAGGTTAAGGGTTGGAGTTGGGGGGGCGAGGCATGGGGGAGGCTTGTTAGTGATGGTAGGAAGTGGAGCCAGGGGTGGCATGGCCGCCAGGGCACCCATGTTGGTCAAGGCAGCTGTCATTGTAGCTGCTGTCATACTCGCCATAGCGGCACTCATGGTGATGTTTGACATGCTGGGCATTCCTGGAATTGTAGGTAACCCCATTGGACCCATGTTGGGCATATTCGGCATGTTGGGCATCCCCATGCCCATTGGGAGAGGTAAAGGTAGAGGAAGGGAGAGGGGGGCAGGAGATGGAGTGGGTAGAGGGAGCTGGAGGATGGCTTTTGGCCGAAGACTCTCGGGAATGGGCACCCCCGCTTTAGCACACATGGCAGCAGCATTAGCCTTGGCTATCTCCAGTAACTGGTCCTTGTCTGAGGAAATGGGAGAGCAGAAGAGAGACAGGGAGAGGGGTAATGCAACAAGAGGGCATAGAGAGGGTAGATGGAGAGGGAGAGAAAGCTAGATTAAGCATAACAGCAGTGTAAAACAAAATCTAAAAATAAATCATACAAAATTGTCATATGAATGTTCATAAATATAAAATCACAAATATAAGTGTTAACTGTTGTACGTGTGATTGTCATCAGTTACTATAAGGATGTTTTACCCAGCTCAGTGAGCCGTGGAGGAGTCTTGCTGGTGCTGCGTCGTGTCCGGGACCCTGAGCGGCGCTGTTTGCGGAGAATGAGAACTGGAGAATGGCTAGGTTCCCGCTTCCACCTGTCCCGTCTGTCGAATGAACGACTACGAAACACTGGGCGCCTCCCTCGACCCCTCGACCTAGACCTGCGCCTACGATCAGAGGAACGAGACCGAGATCGCCTGCTTCTGTCTCCTGACCTGGACCTTTTCCTCCGGCCTGTGGAGCGACTCTTGGATCGCTTATTTCTGTCGGTGGACTTGGACCTCCTCCTCCCTCGGGCGTTGGGGGAACGGGATCGTCTCTTGCGGGCTGGAGAGCGGGACTTGGATCGGCGTATCCTGGATCTCGACTTGGAGTGTGACCGCTTACGCCGTGTAGTAGAGCGGGAGGTACTAGACTTTCGCCGCCGGGCAGGACTCCGAGATTTTGACCGCCGTTTTTTCCTCTCAGATGGAGAAACAGATTCTCTCTTCCTCACTGGAGACTTGGACCTGTGGAAAGGTGAATAATGAAACTGATAAATATTTGAACATTTCTGTTAATATTTAAAAAACAAGCAGAAGAGCAAGACTGCATAAAAATTTGTGATGGCTTTATTCATTATATTTTAATTACACCTACTAGAGCAGCATGATGCCAGCATTGGGTCTGGCATTTTAAGGAGCAGTGTGTAGAATTTAGTAGCATCTAGCAGAACAGACTTGGCAGTAATAGAATATAATATTCATAGGTGTGTTTTAATCAGTGTATAATACCATGAATATAAGAATTGTTAGAATGAGCCCTTTATGTCTAGATATGGAGTGGGTCCCCTTCCACGAAGGCCACCATGTGGCACTGCCATGTTTCTACAGTGGTCCAGAATGGACAAACCAAACATTGGCTCTAGAGAAGGTCTTTCACATTTTTTGCGAGTTTCGCAGCCACCGTAGGTTCTCCTACATGCTTGGAAGAGGAGGGGTATTCAGTTGGTTGCAATCTCCAACCTCACCACTAGATGACACTAAATCCTACACACTGGTCCTTTAGATTAATTTTATGCAATCTTTAACATTTAATACCTTAAAAAAACATCCCGATTTAAGGCTGTTTAAGGATCCACAGATTCATGATGCAGAATGGGTGCATACAAATTCACTACAAACCTGGATTGCTTCCTTCTGGATATGGACTTGGATGTTGATCGTCGAGGCGATGATGTTGGGCGTGAAGCTTTCCGGCGTTCTGTAGGTGAACGTGACTTTGACAGCTGCTTTTTGTGCATTCCTGGAGATGCTGAACCTGAGGAGCTTCTCTGGCGTTTAGATGTTGTTTTAACTGGGGATGAAGAATCCTCTTCTTCATCGGAGCCTTCCGAACAATCTGACCCATCTGGACCAGTGCCAGGATCTCTGGAACCAGACCTAGACCTGGAAACATCTCGTTCATTGGATGAGCTGGCACGCTCCCTCTGCTCCTCGTCATGGTTGGGAGAAAGGGTCTGAGGCTGCTCCTGCAACTTATCTGAGGAATTCCCAGCTTGGGGGCTGGAGGCAGCTGCTGAGGGCACAGGTTTCCATGCACCTGCAAGATACATGTTAAATAGCATCAAGGCGTTTTAGCCCATCTTAAGGGAACATACTACATAAATTACTCTAGAAGTATTCACTAATAAATATTCTGTACTTGTTAAAAAAGAACAAATGAGAAGCAAGATGATAACTTGCAATTCTGATCAGTTTTGGAAGAGTGAGGTGGAGGGTTACTTGACTAACTTAATAGAATCAGATGATGAGTTGGGATATCAGTTTTAACATTTCACACAATTCATTGACAAATACCATTTGCAAGTCTGAAGTTCCACATTACAGATTCTTTGTCAATCTCATTATGAAATTCAGTGTTTTACCTATCAGTTATATTCATTCAGTCATGACAGCAATTCCTGACCTCATATTACCTAACATAAAAATTATCCCAATGAGCTCGTGTGTAGATTTTAAATTTAGGAATAAGAGAGCACTAGTAATAAATCTGGAATTGGTATTTGCAAATACCTTAAACTGAGGTACCAGAATTGTATTAGGGGGGGAAAAGATGGATCAGTGCGTCCCAACTCTTGGTAACTGAGCAGAAATAGCATAGCAATTTCAACAAAATCTACTTGAGTTGTTCTGGTTTGCTTCAAAACAAGGGGATTAAAAAGCTGGCCTCACCTGCCATAACTGAAACTGCTCCACTTTTTCCAGCTGCCTTTGTACCAGCTGTCTGCTCTGCCTTAGGAGAGGAGGACTTCTTCTCCTTGAGAGGGGAGGATGATGTGGATCTGGCTGGGGAGGAGCTATCAGACTGGCCCTCACTTGACTCAGACCTGGACCTGGACTTAGATTTGTTCAAGCCAGCAGAGACAGATTTAGACTTAGACCTTCTGCTGCTCTTCCTGGGAGATCTGGACCTCCTTTTTCCAGGTAGTGGTGAGTGTGACTTTGATCGGTGCCTTCGAGACAACGAGCGGGATTTGGAGCGTTTTCCAGACCTTGGTGGAGACCGGTTTCTCCTGGCAGGGGACAGAGAACGCCTTCTGACTGGAGACCTGGATTTGGACCGCCGGCGAGAGGGAGGAGTTCTCGATTTTGTCCGTTTACGGGGACTCCTGGATCTGGAGCGACGGTTACGCTTAAGGATTACAATAGACCGTGATCTAGTGCGCCTGCTCCTGCGGATTGACCGAGAGCGTGAGCGGCGGGATCTGGGGGGTGGCGACCTCCTACGTCGAGACAGAGATCGACTCCTGGAGCGCCTGCCTCCTGTACGCCTTGCTGGTGACCGGGACCGGGAGCGCCGAAGAGGGCGCCTGGATCTAGAGCTGGAGCGACGGGTTCTTGTGACAGATCGTGATCGCGAACGCCTGCCAATTGCACCACCACGTCTAGGTGAGCGGGTCCTGGAACGCCTTGTGCCTCCACGGGAACGTGACTCTGACCTTCGACTTCTCCTTGGAGACCGAGAAAGAGAGGGGGATCTGCGCCCACCACGTTTAGGTGATCTTGAAAGCTTTCTTTTAGGAGAGCGGGAACTCTTCCGTCGCTTTGGGGACACAGACAAGGAGCTTCTTCGACGTTTAGGAGACTTGGACTTCCTTGGAGACTTTAACACCTTCTTCTTGGGGGTGAGGGAGCGAGAAGTGGACCTGGAACTAGCTCTCTTGGGAGATTTGGGGGACAGGGAGCGCGACTTCCTCCTAGATTTAGGGGACTGAGAGCGAGACACAGAGCGGGACAGCCGACTTTTTAAAGCCTCTAAAAAATCAGCTACAACTCCTCTAAGAGGAGTTGTAGATCGCTTTCCCTTTGAGGTTGATCTGGAGTGAGTTCCAGACCGTTCTGATTGCCTACTGGGACTCGGTGATGGTGACCGACTCTGACTTGACCCCGACCTCTTAATGTCTAGGCCCCTGGAAGGGGAAGGAGACCTTGACCTGGATGAATCACGTTCTTTGACCTTTGCCCGTTGAATTGAATTGGCCTGATCTTTCAGGATTGGATCATCTCTTGGGGTAGTACCTTCCTGTTTAGGGATAATGTCAGGGAGATCCTGGGCATGGCTGAATGTACCATCTCCATGAACACCCTCCGTCTTAACCTTAACTGTTGCTGTCTGTGTTCTCTCATCCTGGCCTGCCAAGGACAACCTCATATCTTTTTCTGATCCATTGGTGTTACTGCCCTTTCCTCCAGTTGGGGACACATCCATATCTGATATGTCCTCTTTCTTCACTCCAAGCAATTCAGGATTCTGTGTGAGGCTGGGAACCCCCTTCTCATCCCCTCGTTTACTTTTTGGCACCAGTTTGGATACTGGTTCTTGCAGGTCAGGTGCTGCAGCTGGAGAGTATTTGCCATCACCAGTACCTTTACCTCCTTCCCCTTCAGACTCAGAACCTGAAGCTGAGCTGCTTTCTGATGGGGAGTGAGATGGAGATTTCTTTTCCTGCTTTTCGTCTTTCTTCCTCTTCTTTTTCTTCTTCTTGGCAGCGTGTCTTTTGTGTTTTTTGGATTTTGAATCTCCCTCCGTGTCTGCACGATCTGTGAAAAATGATTTTTTTTTTTTAATCAGGGGAATTAAGTAGTGTAAAAGGTAATATGAACTATGCTTTTGTGTGAGGGTTTCTTACCTGTGATTACATCCTTTTTACCCTCCTCCGTGAGCCCAGTATGGTCTCCAGCTTTTGCAGCTGCTGCCAATCTGGCACTATGAACACAAGGGAAAGTACAGTAGGTTCACAGATTAAGAATTTTCCTTGTAACTGTGTAAAATTTAAGTTCTCAATATAAACAAAACAGAAGTAGGTCACCTTTTCAGTTTGGATAAGGTACACAATCTAATTTAGCAAGCACAAAAATCCCCTCAGCGAAAAAAGGCAACTTTTCTCAGGCAACCTCCCTAGGTGATACTGTAAGCTGATTTCGAACCATTTTTGAGACAATGCATCTCTCAAAATGTGGTTTCATACTTTGTGAAGCTTATACCTCACATTACACATTATGCCAGTGTTTTATGTATGTAAATCAATCATCGTAACATCCACCAGGCAGAAACGTATTTTGTAATTTTATGTAGTGTTCAAAAACTCTAGCCACAGTCTAAATATGAGATTTGCAAGCAAAGTGAAGCAAAAATCTGCTTACTTTTATATAACTTATTTTGTACATGACATTGAACATAAATTTCATAAAATGTAAAGAAAAATAATTTTGATTTAATACATATATGAAGACAACAGTACATTTAGTTCACACAAGGTATTTTAATTAAATTTAAGTGCTTCTACCTGGCTCTGGTGGTCCGGACAGGTTTCGGTGGAGGCTCTACATCCGACTCAGCGCCAGATTCTGAGCTGCTGTCTTTTTCACCCTTCCTCCTCCTCCTCTTCTTCTTGCTCTTGTGTTTTCTGTGCTTCTTGTTTTTCTTATGGGGTGGCTCATTCCCTTCCTTGGCATTCATGTCATCTTTTTCAGGTGCCTCATCCTCACCTACATAGGGCACCCAGTATTTCAGATTATACAAGTCTTTAGAAAACCCATAACATGTACAAACCTTTGAGCAAGTTATTTCTCAAGTTATTTGATTAGTACTGTACTTAAAATTATTACATTTAATATTGCATGACCTGGTAGCTTTTGCTGATTATCTTATTCATTTCAATGTGCATTGCTCCAAAGGAATCCTGTGTAAACTTTTTGACGTACACAAAGAGTAAACTGATGTATGGCTGAGGGACATTTGGCAGACATTGGTTAGCTTTTCATCTTTGAATGCACTATTAAAATAATGCTGATTTTTCCATACAGATGAGGCAACCATACTGTTCTATTTGGGTGACTTTTTTCTTCAAAATACAGCTGCAAAATTGTTTTGGAAAACATAACGTTACTGACTGTGTCATCCAAATGCAACTTTCATGTGTTTTATGTAGTTTCAGGACAACAATGAACTTTTATGAAAGAGGCATAAAATAAAATGATGAATCTGAAAACTCAGTAAAAGAAATAAAACTGGATAAAAATAGAAATGACACAAATTTATTTGTGTCCTGTCCATCACTCACCTGAGGGAATGTCCACAGCACATTCCATCGTGCTGGTGCCCCTGCTTTCGTTAACGGTCCTCTTGATGTCACTGGTGTGCTGCTCCCTCACTGAACACTGGAGAGGGAATCAAAGTACAGTAACTTGAGCAACAAAGACAGCACCACCAACAAAAGAATAGATTTCATAGCAGTGCTACAAAAAAATATAAGTAACACCATCTCGATTACATCAACTACTAACATGCAGTACCAATGGTCCACAATAATTCCACAAGCCCAGCGAGATATATTTATCCAAATATTATGTAGGTATGGGCACCAAGGATCTTTCTAAAATTGGTACCTGACTGGCCAGAAGCAAAATAGCTCCTGGGCAGCCGTGCTGCTATCAGTATTTCAGTGTGATCCACTCATTTAATGGTAGACTCTCCCTCAATTTACTGTTTAGTTGCAAACTAAGACAGCTTGTCTCTGAACACACATCAACCTCAATGCTTGGATAAACCCACAGTGTGTCTCAGCACAAAGGTCAAAAGTTGACCAGATTACCAAGTAGGTAGCTTCACTTTCCTTTTGATTGCACAGTGTGTGAGCACACTTTTCAGTCAGTTTCGTGTACACAATTTTGAGAGATTCAAATTGGTAAAACACAAGCCCAAGTGAACACTGGTGTGTGTCTACTAAAGCTTCATTTATACTTCCAAGTGGACATGTACACAAACAGCTGTGGACACGATGGATGGGAAGTTGCTCTGTTTATACTACCTTCTGGAGTCTGCTTGGAGGACACGTTTCATGCATGCGCAGTAGATCACTGTCTACAGGAACAGTCTGCATGGACACAACAAATCGTGGTATGCCGATGTCCACACAGAGCCTACACACAGACCCTCTGATGACGAAATTTATGTCACACGGACCCTGGCGGACTCGGAAACTAATTTCAGCTTAACAGATCAATTATCTTTAAGTAATAAATAGACTGCAAGCATCTAAATCTGCAAAAGGTAAAGTTACAGTAAAGTAAACCTTAACATGACTGACATGTAGCCAACTAGCATGGTCCACCTGCGCTTAAAGCCCCTTTCACACATGCAGTATATCCCTGAAATGTTCAGGAACATTTCCTGGATGGGGTCATGTGTGAATGAGAGCAGGGATCGATATTCTGGGAAAATTGTGTGCCACCGTTTTCCTACCTCAAGACCTGGTAACATTTCAGGGGAAATGCCAGTACGGCTGTGTGAATGAAAGCAGTAACACTCCAGGGACAAGCACGTAAAGGGTTACGTCCATCTGACGAAAGACGCTTTCACGAGGAGTGAGTGCACCGCTGATTCTCCGCTGATGAAGTATTTGAATCCGTGACTTTTTATGTTTGGCTTGCCAAAGCTTTCGTGGGTGAACTGATGACTAACAAGGAACACAACTTCTTTTGTTTGCAAACAAGCTCCTTTTTTCAAGAATGGCCGGAAACTGGACAGATTCAGAAAAAGAGAGCTCCTCTCAGTCCGCGCACAGCGGTTGGCATCCATAAGTGACTGTCCCTTGCCCCTTCTATTCTGGCATTGCCATGGCATGTGTGAAAGGCACAAGACGGAAATGTTCCTAAATGTAGCGGCATGTGTGAAAGTTAAATCAATGGCGTGACCATCAAACAGGACAAAATCACCAGATGCCTTTCTAACCCAAACAAAAGGAAGCATTCCCTGCAGCATCTCCCAGACTACAGTGAGGTTGGATTGCAAACAAAATTCATGAAAATGTAATTGTAGACTTTGGTAGCCACATTATTTAAAACATCAGTATTTATTTACTTGCATTAACATCATTCAGTATTGACTGAGATATCTCAAAGACTACTTTTAGTATCAGCATTCATGTTTTGTCGGCCTTAAGCCTATTGTGTACACACAGATCTAGTTTGTTTCTTTGAAACAATATTAAAAATTACCTTTTTTTGACCGAACTCTGTGCTAGACTTAAGACAGTCGCAGTTATACAATTTTAACACTTTAACACAGTCAACATTAGCCCTGCCACCATGCACACATACTCGTTTACTAAAACAGAAACAGTTTGTTAATACAACCCTTACACTAAGCAAAATTTACTTATCCAAAAACAAAGATACTATAATTGTAAGTCTAATGAACATCTAGTGAACATCGTCTAGTGAACATTGGCACTTCAGTTAATGGTAAAACTAGCCATCAAAGGTAGGGTTGCCAAATGACGCTGAAGTTAGCTTCTGATTCATGGTTAAGGGAAAAGTTAAGGGCAACATAAATAATGATATTTAGTGGCAGATTCTTCATTTTTTCACCACTTACACTTGTGAAAAAGAGTTAGACATTGAAGCAAAAGCCATACTGCTGTTTAAAACGCACTTTTAGCTTTTATTTTACTTATGAGAACTGAAAAAAGGCCTATTTCAATGCTTTTTCCCCCATTCAGTCCACATCAGAACAGGTCCAGATTGCAAACCACTACACTTTAGATTTATCATATCTGGACTAGATTAACAAGGAGACTCCAGAGACTCATAAAAACAGTTTCAGATTTGTGGAACCTTTATTCTATTTGCAAAAACACAAAAAAGGGCAAATTCACAGATATTTATCCATCAGACCGGGTCCAGATCAAAAACCTTAAATCTTAATAATTATAGTCTAGTCCAGATTTGGCAAGTCTAAGTATAGTAGTTTTTGATATGGATCTGGTTGGAAGTGATGTGGATGGGAAAAAACAGTGAGTTTGCCCATTTTCTGTTTTGATAAGCAAAACAAAGGTTTTATAAATCTGAAAGTGGGTTTGAACAAAGCTAAGGCTCTTTTGTTACTATGTCTAACGCTCTTTTATGAGCTTAAATGGGGGGGAAAAAACAGAAACCCAGCCGCTAAATATCATTATTTATGTTTCCCTTAACCTCGAATCAGAAGCTACGAATACAAAGCTAACTTCAGCGTCGTGGTTGCCTACATGTTATTTTAGATTTCGTTGCTAAATTAGCTCTTATGGTTCCGCTACATTATGTCAGTATCAAGTTGCACAAAAATGCAGTTGTTTACACGTAACATTAGGCTAGTTGACTGCATGGATAAAAGAAAAAGAAAGAGGCGGAAAGTTTTGAGCAGCAGCAGACAGTTCATTCACACGTTAGGTAACGCTATCGGGCCTGCACGGCTACAGCCAGCATTAACATCCATTCACTGATCACTCCAGCTACCATTAGCTTCCCAAAGATAGCTTACGTAAATATAGGAGAGGTTTTGTGGTTTCCGTTTATTCCATAAAGCACTAAATCGTTTTGTACGCGTACCAGTTGGATAACGTATACGAGATAAAGCAAATAGGCTGCCAGCACGCCGCGGCCTCAGCGGCGACTAGCAGCAACGTAGCTACACCAATTAGCTACTTTGCGGTTTCAACAAAGCAAGTCCGCTCGTTCACCACAGCTGTCGAGTCTTTAGCACATAATTACCCAGTTTATGTTCGGCGGCTGCAGTCCTTGTCTTGAAAATCCCAGGTGGCTGCAATGCTACAGTGTGCGAAACAAAACAACCGTTGAATACGCTAACCGTTAACGTTAGCCATCTAACAGATCCGCCATGATGGAGAAAGGTATCCCAACATGCCATGCAGCGCAGTTTGAATGGCGGCGTCACTGTCTCCTAGGCAACTGCATGCTCCATGGTAGCAACGGATTGTCTAACATAATTCATAATTTATATATATATTTATTATTTTATTTATTTATTTATTTATTTCAACACCGCTTTTTTAATAGCACTCAGTTTTTGTTGCACCTCTGTACTTTAGATGTGTTGTTTTTTGTCTGAATGTTTTGTTGTTTTTATAGCTTACCCTAGTCCTGAAAGAAATTTTACCAAGCTATTTTTTTTTTTTTTTTGAGCTTGAAAGTTCATTCTTGCACTCTTGACCTTTGTAACCATAGTTTGACCAAGAAATATCTCGATCAGCCTGCCAAGTTATCTTTTCTGTTTCTGATTCTAAAGAAGACGCCATTAATTTTTCTCAAATAATCACCACTGAGAAGAGCTTAAAATATAGGCTATGTGATGGTGGATGTAATAAAGATAACTTACAGCTCATTATCATGGATGTATAAAGAGAACTCTCTTTATACATCCATGCTCATGATAGAGAAATTGATATGTAAACAACTATTTGTTTTTTACTGTCAAAATACACCTGTTTTAACATCAAATATTAGTCTTTTTAGCATCAAATTTCCTCGTAGTGTTTCTTCAGACAGTGTTTCCCTGTTGAGCTGTGGTGGAGACTTTGAGGGACTTTGGTACTAAAAATATCTATCTATCTATCTATCTATCTATCTATCTATCTATCTATTTTTGGAGATGACACTTTTATTCTGAAGGGCCAGGGCCGGAAGTGTCACGGCTGCTGCTGGCTTGTGTCTATCAGTAACGTTACGTGAAGTCAAACTCACGGCTATGCGTTTACTTCAAAAGGAGTTTTCATTAGTTGAGAGACATGAAGAAGAGGTTTAACATCAACCTGGACGATTCTGCCTTCACCAAAGAAAGAGCACCGGTCGGTGTTTTTGTTTTGATTCACCTGTACAGCGGCTAGGAATTGGCTAACTTAGCTAACGGCTAGCTGGCGACAATCTGTATTTTCAGATTTAAATTTTAAATAGTTTACCAATTTAGCAGCTTAAGGTTTTGGTTAGCTCGCTGAAAATGTGTGATTGTTTTAATGATTAATTTTATAATTCTCGACGCTCAAACTGTAACTTAATGTTATTGCATTCTAGCCGAAGCCCCAGTTTCAGCCCTCATCAACCAAAACTGCATGTTCGTCAAAGCCTGCTCCTGAGTCAGTGGACCACCAGCCCCTGTCTTATGCAGAATATGTCGTCCAGAGTAAAAGCCATGTGCCTGCTCCTCTTCAGAGAGAGGGTTCGTCCTCCAAACTGCTCAGGACTGACGGTGATGGAGGTACCAGTCTGAAGCGAAGCGAGTCCGTGTCTGTGCCCTCTGCCTCAGGAAGGTGTGAAATAGGGACTGAGAGTGGATTTGATGGGGTGAAGAAGAGTGAGGAGACACAGGTGGCTGGCACAGACCACACAGAGGGGAATGGTCAAAGCCTCAGCCTAGGTCCCAAACCTGTGGGGTCTGGGAGCTGCATTATTGTCAGTCCTCGACAGGTATGCATCAAAATGTATGTTCTTTAGGACTGTGGTTTTCCCTCTGTGCAGGGAATCATTAAATGTATCTTACACATCAACTCTCTGTCCCTGCTTATTTCAATTCAGGGTCACATTATCGGGCAGTTTTTTATTTTTGGTAGTCCCCATGGAGGCATCAGGCTCTTGGGTTATTTCTTGATTAGTCTGAAATAGTTTAACTGCTTGTTAGTCAGCTTGCACAATGGTAGGTTTCACATCACATATATGTTTTTACTAATTCAGAGGGGAAATCCCATTCTGAAGTTTGTGAGGAGTGTCCCTTGGGAGTTTGGAGATGTTGTACCAGACTACGTCTTGGGCCAGACAACTTGTGCGCTCTTCCTCAGGTGGGTGTTTATGCCTCCAGACACTGTGTGTGTGTGTGTGTTTGTGTGATCACAGAGAGGTACTAGCATGTGTACGTAGGGGAGTAAATGGTCTGTGCTTTGTTGCATGCATTTTTTTTCCTGTTGTGAGTGTGTTGTCACACACAGTACAGTTTCTTAATGAGCACTGATGTTTGTACTTACACTTGGATGTTTTTTTTTCATATGTTCATATCTTCTCCTGTGTCTTTTGTTTTGCCTTGATGTCGGTTTTGGGCCTGGCTTAAAGTCTGAGGTATCACAATCTCAATCCAAACTATATTCATGACCGTCTGAAGCAGCTTGGACAGACTTTCACCCTCCGAGTGTTACTGGTTCAAGTAGATGTGGTAAGTAAAAAAAATGTTTGATAATGAAATCATTGACCTCACCTTCTTTAACATTTACAATGAAAAAGTTTATAATTACTCCAGTAGCACACTCCAGACTCAATATACCACACCTGTAAAGTGCTGCTATTGTGAAAATCTTCTACTTTGAATGTAGAAGGGCTTTCTAAATTCTGTTTAGAACGTCCTGCTACACCGATGCTCCATTTTCCTATGCTCACTTGGTGTTGTCTAAATATTTTTACTTGTTCAAGAAAAACTAGGAGGCCAAGTGCTCACTCATTTTCATATGCAGTCCAGGGGAACCTTAAGTTGTTCTTGAAGATGAAAAAAACTGATCACAGAAAAGACAAAGTTCTTCAGGAACTCTTAGAGCAAAACTTTTTTTCTAAGACTTTCCTATTTGCAACAGATCTGTAACCCCCACTACCATTCATGAAGCTTTAGGAATTAATTAAGTTTTTGTTTGGTTGTTATCACAGAAAGATCCTCATCATGCATTGAAGGAGTTGGCTTGCATCTGCATCATGGCTGACTGCACTCTCATTTTGGCTTGGAGGTAAGACAGACTGTCAAGAAGACTGAACAGTTTGTTATTGGAGACAGACATAAGAGTGAACTGAGAAACAGTTTTAAATACATTAACTTCTTGATTTGCAAACGATCTTAGCCTTGCTACCTAAAAAGTGTGTATTCTGGACATAAAGTCACACATTTTTGTTTTTCAAATAATTAAATGCAAAAATAATTAATGCATTCAGTGGGTAGTTGTTGTCTTTTATACTATTATCATCTAATTGTAACAGTAACTTAAGTTGTTTTATTCTACTGTTAGGTGTCTTTTTAACATCTGTCTAGGGTAAACAGATAGAAAACTGCCTTCTAGATCATCTCATTTCTTTTTTATGTTGATCAGTGAGCATCATGCCTGACAAAGAAACAAATAAAATCAAACAAGTAACATTCCTAATACTCTCTTCATGTTGAATTGACAGTCCAGAGGAGGCAGGACGTTACCTGGAAACATACAAGTCCTATGAGAAGAAGCCAGCAGACCTTCTGAAGGAGCAAGTTGAAAAAGACTACCTGTCAAAGGTTTTGATTGCAAACAATACTCCTAGATTCACCCTTTTATTATGAAGGATTTTAAATTCTGTTGTTATTTGGAGTTTGATAACTTTGAGGTTTTTGTGTGTGTGTGTGTGTGTGTGTGTGTGTGTGTTTGTGTCGTTTGGTAAGGATACAGGGCACATAACATGAAAAGAATTGTCATACAAAGAATATAAACTCCACAAGATTCAAAAATGTAGACAAGATGTATCAACATCTCTGTCCAGGGTTTCTACATAACAAAAATAACACAACAAACAACAGCAGCCCGTACCCTCCCACCCCTTATACACTAAACCCCTTGACTGCAAAGAGAAGAAGAAAAGTTTTGTTTTTTTTATTTGGCAGATTTTAAACATTTTCAAAATTAGGAAGACATTTTAACTGAGTGTGATGCAGTCATATACCTATGTGTTTAAGGTTAATGATCTGCAATCATAGTATTTTCAAGTCTTATCAAACCGTTTTTAATTTCTTGAACAATGAAATGCTGATTTGATTTCTGTTTGGTTTTTAAGGTTACAGACTGTCTGACCACTGTGAAGTCTATAAACAAGACAGATGCCATTACGTTGCTGTCCACTTTCTCGGTGAGTACCCCTGAAAAAAGTAACAGTTTCAGTCCATTAGCTGCTCGCTACAGAAAAAAATTCGTCCTCAGATTGATGCGATATTACAATATAATTGGCCAATTTGAGGATGTACTCTGAATTAATTGTCTCATTCTAGTATTAGTCTGATTTAGCGATGTTTCCAGAGGTAATGGCCCAGTGCAGTCAATAAACTGAGATTATGAATTTGTGCTTTTTTTTTCAGTCCGTAAAAGGAATCATCAGTGCCTCTAAAGAAGACCTGGTTCTCTGTCCAGGCCTTGGACCACAGAAAGTGAGGAAAAGTACATTTTCACCATATGAATATATAGAGAAGGTAGATGGAATATTTGTTAAAATTACTATGTCAACATTTTGTCTTTGCAGGCAAGACGACTCTATGATGTGCTCCACAAGCCTTTCTTCAAGTCAAAGACTAAAGACAGCTGAAACTACCAATGTGTGACTTGCTTGGTCATCGCATTGAACAGCATGCAAGCACACACAAGAGAGACTTAAATGCTACAAGCGCTTTTAAATGTGGTGAAGAGAGAAACATGTATACTGTTACTGCTATCAGACTGAGAATGAGCTAGTGTGAGAATTTAAGATGTGAAATCTTCAGCTGTTAGAGCTGCACACTGATTTCATGATAAGTTATGGTGTTATACTGTTTGTTCATTGCTGAATTCATTTTCTGAATTTGAATTAATTTCTTAATAAATATTTTGATATTTTATACAATATAATGTGTTAGTTTTTTTTTTTGTGCTAAAATGTTTTGCCAGTTTACAAAAACTGTCACTTTTGGGGCAAATCGAAAAATGTATCATTCAGAAAATGGAATTTATACATTGAAAGCTTTTTAATCAGTGTGTTAAGAGAGAAGACCGGAGCCATCAGTGGTGTAAAGTAACTAAGTACATCGACTCCAGTACAATTTTGAGGTCCTTTTACTTGATTATTTCCATGTTATGCCACTTTATATTTCCACTCCACTACATTTATTTGACAGCTTTAGTTACTTTTCAGATGAAGATTTGACACAATGGATAACATAACAAGCTTTTAAAATACAACACATTGTTAAAGACTATCTAACTGTATATAAAGTAGTTCAAACTAGTTCCGACTCCAGCAGCTACAACAGCAACATGCTGCTCACGCACTGATGCTTCAGTATTAATAATCTAATGATGTCATATATAATAATATATCAGTCAGAGGTACCAAACCACTACTTTTACTGCAATACTTTAACTACATTTTGCTGCCAATACTAATGTACTTTTAGTTAAGTAGGATTTTTTTCATGCAGGACTTTTATTTGTTATGGAGTATTTTTTACATTGCTGTATTGGTACTTTTACTTAAGTAAAGGATCAGAGTACTTCTTCCATCACTGGCTACCATACCTTAGACCAACACTAAACACTGGTGAGAGTGGATTGATGATCTACTGTGTTATAACTCAAGTATATGTTTGTACTTGAATGGCATATGTATGCTAATATCACATACACATTTTGGACATACACAGGAAGTGAAAATTACTTTGAAATGTACATTTACCTATCTTAAAAACAGCGGTGCTGCCTTCAGGTGCTCCTGCGAGATTCCCCTTTTTCCAAGCTAGGAGGTCAGCTTGTTACAAATTGGGTGTTTTTTTGTTTTGTTTTGTTTGTTTGTTTGTTTTAATCAGAAAATAAGATGTGGGCAAAAATAATAAAGTGAAAACAATGAAATACATTTGCTATGGTGGCAAAAGAAAGAGGAAAAACCAGAGATATGCACGACTTTGCTAGTTAGCTAAACGAACATATCGACGTACCGAACTTTTTATTAAGTATATTTTTTATTATTATTTTCCATTTCATCAAGCATGCTATAAGCAACATTTCATCATTCCCCACAGGCCCCAAACAAACAAGTGTACAAACAAAACAAAAAACACCAACAAAAAGCAAAAACATGCTTTAATTGTATGTAATGAGTCAAAACTATGTCGTTGTCAACAGTCCATTAAATTACTGTATATATAGAGGCTTACAACCGAACATCTACACTTTCTGGCATTTTGCATTTTCCAAATACGAGATAAAAGCTGACCAGAAATCATAGAAAGTTTGTCCACAATTTTTGATTTCCAATGGCAACTTCTCTGAGAGAAGAAAATAATCAAGAAATAAATTAAAAGCTGGAGCAGTCTTGTCTTTCCAACACAACAAAATACGAAAGTCTCGGGTAAACCGTTTATTGGACCTCTATAACCGTACACTCTTCTCATAATCTAGATTTTTCCGACAGTACGTGAAGGCACTGTAACCGAAGCTGACGTCAAAACAGGAAGCGTTTGTTAAAGCCACGCCAGTGATGTTTTTACCGCTCATTTCACAGCAGTAGACAGTTATTTTTTTGTCTTTACTTACAGACAAACCAGTTGTCTCGTGAAGACGTGTTAATCACCGGAAACAAAACAGAGACAGACATGCAGACAGAGAAAGAGGATGAGGAGGATTCATCTCCTGAAGAGTACGTTGCTCTGTGTAGTTTCACTGGAAGCGACAGTGACCAGGTTAGAGACCCACACACAGACAGACACATGGCAGAATACTAACTGTACACGAACCACCTGAAGGGTTAAAAAGTCACTGGTTCTAGTTGTAACTGTGCGGCTTTTGTCCCGCAGCTGACTTTCAGCAGCGGGGACAGGCTGCTTGTGCATGCAAAGACCTCCTCAGATTGGTGGTGGGCAGAGCTGCAGGGGGTCAAAGGTTATGTCCCTGCCTGCTACCTGCAGCAGGGTGCAGCTGAAGAGGAGGAGGACGCCTCCCTGGAGGACCCATGGCAGGATGAGGAATACTTCGGCAGTTATGGGACACTGGTTAGAAATTTTAAATAAGCTACAAGTTGTACATGCTGACACTTTTAAAAGCTCTCCATCAGACTGTATGTGCAGCCAATTACCCGAAAAAACAGACTGGGAACTGAAATTATTAGAATGAGATAATCCATCTCAATGAACATTAAAGGATATATGCACAATTTCTCAAGTCTGTTTAAAAACAACAGTCAGGTGCCCAAATAAACATTGAAACATGTTTTTCTTGCCATCATCATTCCTCCTGTTCATACTGACCATTAGAAGATCCCTTCATAATCCCTTCATGCACTTACAATTTAAGTGATGGGGTGCGAAATCCGCAGGCCTCCTTCTGTTCAAAAATGTATTTAAAAGTTTATCTGAAGCTAATATGAAGCTTCAGCCGTCCAAATGAGTCAAATCATAGATATCTTTCAACATTACAGTCTTTTTAGTGCCAAAGTCTCATTTTGTTACTGTACTTCCACTGCAGTTCAACAGAGAAACGCAAAGAGGGAATCTGATGCTAAAAAGACTGTAAATGTGTCAGATATCAACTTGATATGACTACTTGCTGGAGCCTCTTATAAGCTTCAGATAAACTTTTAAATGCATTTTTGCACACAATAACTGTGTGGGTACACTGTGGACTTTTGGTCCCCATCACTTACATTGAAAGCTCATTTGAAGGAGATCTTTTAATAGTCAGTATGAACAGGAGGAATGATTACAGCGAGGAAAACCTCTTATAGTGTTCATATGGACACCTGACTGTTGTTTTAAGACAGACTTGAAAAATTGTGAGCCTGTCCTTTAACACATTTTCTTTCTGTCTAAGCTAGATCATCCTTGCAGTTGCTACAAGGTTCTGTTCGTTGGTGGTGTGTTTAAGGAACCTCCAACTTAATTCACAAACCATCAGAGAAATCAAACCCAGAGAGATACTTGCATTTAAAAAGCTGTTTTTCCACTACTGAAGTTCAAACCTTGCTCATCAGCATTTCCTTTAGGGCACCACTTGTCCAAAGAACCCCCACTGCTTTAGTATAACAAAAAAAAATTGAGTTGTGATGTGGATTACTTCTTAAGCAAGTCTTCAAGTAGTCTTTGCAATGTGAATTTCATCCGGATTTAAAGTAGAGTTTAAAGTTAGGAAATTAAACAAAAAACCTATAGTATGCTTTGGAAAATGGTTGTTAGTTAATGTAAAGTATACACAATTTTGAGTTAATGGGCAAGAAATATGGAAGCCCACAGTCTATTTAAGACTAGATAAGTTAATCAGACATGTTGACAGAAAGAACCATATGAATAAATACAAAGTTCTTTCTTAATCATTTAATTCTGTCAAGTTTATTTGTGTGTTTTGATTTCACACAGCCATTTTTCTTTTCTTCTTTTCTTTGTCTGTCAATTAAGGCAAACAGAGTGCAGCCAGTAATATGACTAGTTGTTGCTTTAGTCTGAATGAGCAATAATTTAATATTTAAAGCTTTGGGTCTCAATCAAAAAAATGCTAAACGGTCCATAAACAATCAGTTGAAACAGTAAAATCATGACATGTCACATGTAATGATATACTACTGCAGCAACTATCATCACTAATTTTATTTGATTTTTTGTATGATACAGAGGCTTCACTTGGAGATGTTGTCAGACAAGAGCCGCACTGAGGCGTACCGACAGGTTGTTCTCAGCAACAGTGCTTCTCTGAGGAGTAAGGTGGTGATGGACCTCGGCTGTGGGACTGGCATCATAAGCCTGTTCTGTGCTCAGCTGGCACAACCCTCAGTGGTAATGCCAACAGTATGGCGCAGACTCTCTCTCACACACACACAGGGCGCTTATGTTATGACGTCCACAAAATGAAATTATTCTTCCTTCTATTCTGTCCAAGTTAAATTTGAGGAATGGATTGAAATCATCTGTTGGCTTATTGAAGTTTGTGCATTGATTTCTGCAGGAACTGAACTGGATCTTTCTATTCCTGCATCTACCATATGAGCACATAAGCTCACACAAAAATAGTGTGTTTTATTGTAAGCTTGGAATTATGCAGTTCTGGCGCGATATTCTCCTGAAATATTGAGCATCGACAATTTTGTCATCCCATCTGGCAAAAGAGTAAGATAATTCCTATTTTTGTAATGTTTAATCCCCAAATATGTTTAAAATCTCACCACATAAACACAGAGTAGCGCTCTAATATCATGAAAATGTGCAGAACTCCTAAAAAATTCCAAGCTTGTGGTAAATCTCCAGATAAAATAGATTGAAAATATGTCAAGTTAAGGTCACTGAACCTCTGTGTAACATTCAGAAATAGTTTACTCATAGTTGTGCTGTATGTTGCACATTACTGTGCCTCTACTCCCATCTGCTGGACAAGGAGTATTGCCACAAGATGTAGTGTATACAGAGTGAAAGTTCCTCTGTGGTATTGTAGGTGTATGCTGTGGAGGCGAGCTCCATGGCAGAGTACACCAGACAGCTGGTGAAGCAGAACGGATGTGAGGAAGTGGTCACGGTGCTGCAGGGGCGAGCTGAGGAGATCGAGCTGCCTGAGCAGGTGGACGTCCTGGTGTCTGAGTGGATGGGTAACTGCCTGCTGGTAATAAACACTCTGCCAATACTGTTTTTACTACTACTTTTTATAATAATAATAAGTTATTGTGTGTGTAGATTTCTTTCTCGGGCCTATTCAGGTTTGAATATACCACGTCATGTTTCTGTCTCCTTTCCCTCTGGTCTAGTTTGAGTTCATGGTGGAGTCGGTCCTGCTGGCCAGGGACCGCTGGCTGAGGGAAGGTGGTGTGATGTGGCCTTCCTCTGCAGCCCTCACCCTGGTGCCCTGTCAGGCTGACAGCTATTTTGCAGAGAAAATGGCCTTCTGGGAGCGGCCCTATGGCCTTGACTTCACCCCTCTTCAGTAAGGACCATTAGTCAGCCACACTCAGTGCACTTTGTCCTGTCTGACTCTTAGGTTTTTGTACTGATTTTCTACAACTGACAAGGTCACAATATTGAGAATAATTTTTATTCGAGATTGTAGAGAGATTCAAATCAGATGTGTCTATGATCAATATCACATTGACTGTGAGCACCAAAAATGCACATCACAGTCACAATTTCAGAAAAGTTCCTGCACACTGTAAGGTCTTTGATGTGTAGCATCAAAAACTCCTAACTTGAGAAAGAAAACCAAAGAATCCCACACACCATCCATCACTTGAACTCACTTTAATAACCAGACGTTTTGGTCCTTAGACCTTCATCAGACAGAGTTCATACAAACAAAAAACAGCCACAAAAGTGCCTCATTTTTTGAGAATAAACTTTGTAACTAATGGCTCCTCGAGCCATAAACACTTAATTCCGTGTCAAACACTGATGATCTGTTGACAAATTAATATACTATGTGCTTTTTTTCATACCATGTAAAATCACATACATACTTCTTTATTTTTTTTAGCAAACATCCCTTATTATGTTGTGCTGTGTAATTATAATTGTGTTTAGAATAGATCCAGTATGATTGATCCGTCAGTACCTCAGGCAGCAGCCAATTAGCATCTATGAATTATTGTAAGTTGCTATAGGCTGCCCTGAAGCATAAAAATGGTGACTCAATTAAATGTTGTCCACAATTGCTAACTGCTATTCAACAAACATTTAAAGGTCATTCTTGTCCTTGGAAATAGTAGATTGACAAAAAAAAAAATCTCATCTCTGGGTTGAGTTGCTAGCTTTTTCTGAAGTTTTCAAACAAATCTCATGATCTTCATCAGCAAAGGGTTTTTTGCTCAGTTGTTTGTTCAAGTTGTTTAAATTCTAAAAACACAGGATGGGTTAGTGATTATATGGTATGTCTAAGTCCCTGGGCTCATCGATATCATTTCCTTTATATGGTCAATCATGGGGTTAACAGAAACCTAAGGAAAACAGGAAATAAGTACATATAAGGTTAGTAGTTGAACAAGCGGGCAAAAGGTCACAAAAAGGAAGGCGGTGCAGCTGTGGGGAAGTCTTCCCTCCATAGTAAAGATAAAGAAGGGAAGACAGCACATATGCAGGAGAGCTAGACATGTGAGGAGGAACAACAGTGGTGACATGAACACAAAAAAATCCCTGACTGAAACATATTTAGCATGCTACATTTTATTATATAGAGCACATTGTTTATTAAAGTAATCTACATTTAAGTTGCCAATTGTGGCTGTTAGTAACAATTGTGAGTAAATGCATGAATACAGTTGAAACTTAACATATGCAGGTTCATAATTATATTCTTTAATATAATTGAATATTAATTCAATATTTCTAATCTATTATAAACTACATTTCATATCATATAGTTAAAATTACACCAGCATACACCCATAGGAAACTTATTGTTAACATCTATTGCTTAGTTGTCTCATGTGTGCTTATGATCTATTTGCTCTTCTCCCTCTTGTTGTATTACATATAATCTGTGGTAGCAAACTAGTTTCCCCACAGTGTTGTATTACATTTCATCTCTGCAGGCCTTTGGCACAGCAGGAGTTCTTCACCAAGCCCAAGTTCAGCCACCTCATTGAGCCCGACGACTGCCTCTCCACCCCCAGTGATGTCATCAGCCTGGACATGTACACTCTGCAAGTCAAAGATCTGGAGGTGGTGTGTGTGTGTGTGTGTGTGTGTGTGTGTGTGTGTGTGTGTGTGTGTGTGTGTGTTTCAGTATTAAAAAAAGTACTCCATCCTATCAAAGTTGTGTTCTGTGGTTAATGAAATGCAGTTTCATTTCTCAGGAAATTACGGGTCAGTTTCAGTTTTGCGTGACGAAATCTGGCTTTTTCCATGGATTCACCGCCTGGTTCACTGTTTACTTTGAGAGCTTGGGAACAGGGGGTGCAACAGTGGAGCTGAACACCGGACCTAACTCTGAGTAAATCTTTTTCCAACACTTATTCACTCTGTTGTTCAGTTATAACATGAGGAAGGCTGGTTTATTCACTAACAGTAGTGCTCCCGGGCCCATGCAGCATTTTTTAAACAGCCGACACATTGGTTAACACTGATTGGTTAACAGACAAACATTTTGGACTTTATGACCAATATCTGAGTACATCTCTGTGTGTTACAGGCTACAAACACTGCAATACTCTTAAATATGAGTATCTCAAAGAGCCTGAAACTACAATGCACATCAGTATTAAGAAGGCCCTTTTCTCTCTTCAGGCCGACACACTGGAAGCAGACTCTGTTCATGCTGGACAGGCCAGTCAGTGTGTACTCTGGAGACACTATCAGCGGAAGCGTTCTCCTGTGCAGGAACCCCGTCTGGAGGCGCCACATGACTGTTACCCTGCACTGGAAGATTAACAGCAGCACAGAGGAAACTGATAACTGCCAGGCAAACATCCATTATTCACTTTACACTCCCTTCACCTGAGTGATTCTTTGACTATATCTCTTAAACTGGTGGTAGATTGTTTTTTTTTATTATTTTATATGGCATAGTGGGGTACATTTTATTCATGCAATGTGACTTTGTTACATACTGTATAACCCATTAGCTTCCCAAGAGTCCTAATATGACTTTAGAGTCTTAATTCAGAGTTGTTCACTTGTTTTTTTCCCCTCTGTGTCCATAGGTTGGGACAAAGAGTTTCCCCATGTGGAGGTGACGACTTATAACCATCTCCGTCAGCAGTGGATGTCCACAGAAAACAAGTCAAATACATCGTCTCTTGAGTGTAGGGTCAGTGAGGTATCAGCTGTAAGCTGCTGCTGGCCTGGAATGAAATGTGACTTTCATATAATGAATGTAGCAGTCAAAGGAGCCTCATCTGGCTGGACATGTAGTCGTACTATTGTGAGCCTGAAACTACAGGCCCAGGTGATACAGCGCACCATGAACTGTGTCAAGAGGAAGTTAAAAGAAGTTGTTATGTGCTCATGAATGAACTGTGGAGCAACACTAACCTGGACTTAAAAAGAGGCTTTATAGACAACCTCCTTTATCGTCATTTGTCAACCAAATGAAACAACAAATTGTTTCTGAAAGATATTTGTTGTCTCAATGTGCAACAAAAGAAATGGTAAACACTATGTTTTTATGCCCATTTTACTCGCTGTGCATAGTGTTCTACAATACGCATTTCATTTACATTGTCATTTGTACAAGTGCTACACATGCCAGTAGTCTTGTCTGGATATAAGAAAACAACAGATCCAACTGTAACTAAGAATGGTTAGAGATATTACATGGTTTCATATATATTCAAAGATTGGAGTGAACAAATGTTACTTACAAATGTTAATTCACCTTATGACCTAAAATATCCATTAAAAAACACAACTGGAGTGATTACAAATATAATTAATTGTTCACAATAAAATTAATTATTCTAAATAAAATAACTACAATTAGTAAACTCATGTCGACATACTGTGAATCATATGAACTTATTTTGGGAGTTATTAAACAACAAATTGTTCTCTATCCCTGTCTGGTTTACGACTGATGGTATATTTTTCATTTGCTCTGTTGGTAACAGGTGAGACTTTGTTTGAAAGCCAGTTTCACTGACATGTCATGACATAACTGCCCAACTGCATTTGTTATCAAGCGCTGTGGCAGAACCTCTTTTTTTTTTTATGTAAAGACCATTTTTGTCTCGTGGATGCACCCTTGTCAATCATGGCTCCGTTTTGCTCTTGGCTTTCGCTCTGGAGCGCGTGTTGACCTCTGAGGATAAAGGTTGGGGGGGTAAGGAGGACTCAGGAGAAGCAGGTCTGGACAGCGGGACGAACAGAGGAGGTTTAACCACTTTGTCCTTAACTTGCTTGCTTTTATCCTTTTTCTGCCTCAAGTGTTTATCACAGTGGTTTACAAACGTATCCAGCTTGACAAAGGTCTTGTTGCACACTTTGCAGTGATAAGGTCGCTGTCCCTTGTTGAGGTGTATGTGCAGCCTGATGTATGACGACCGTACAAAGGTGCGGCAGCAGACGCCACACTTAAGATCCTCGGGGCTACTTTGTGTCGTCTGGGTCTGGTTGAGCGCTGGTGCGGATGCTGACTTTTCCTTCCCAGAGGATTCCTTGTGAGAGAGCAGAAGCGACAAAGAGCGAAAACCCTCACCGCACTGCTCACACTTGTACGGCCGCTCCCCTGTGTGTAGGCGAACATGTGCCAGGAGCCCGGCCTTCTGGGTGAACGACTTGTCACAGTAGGTGCACTTGAAGGGCTTCTCGCCGGTGTGAAGCCGACGGTGAGTCTTCAGATGTGATGCCCGGCCGAAGGTCTTACCACAGTCTGGACATTTAAACGGCCTGTCCCCGCTGTGGATTGTCTTGTGCGCCACCAGGTGGGAGGACTGATGGAAGTACTTTCCGCAGGTGCTACATCTGAACTTCCTCTCCTTGTTGTGGGAGGCCAGGTGAAGGCTCAGGTGAGCTGAGGAGATGAAGGTTTTGGGGCACAGGGAGCAGCTGTGAGGGTCGAGACGGATGCGCCGGTGTGGCCGTCGACCATTGGGGAGGCTGCTGCCTGCCTGGCAGGATAGACATTTGGAAGGACTGTCTGTTTTGTGCACACGCTGCTGTTTAGGAGGTGTTGAAGTGTTGGATGAATCAGGGTCAGAGTCAGGCTGTGGTAGGCTGCATCCACAGTCTGAGCAGCGCCCAGTCTGCTGGCCTTTATCACTGGTTTTATCCAGCATGGTGCCATCTACAACCATAATGGGAGAGGAGGAGCTTTGTGACACATCATGGGGACACCTAAAAGCGAGAGACACAGTGTTTGTTACACATTCATACATACACGTGTCCTCCTCTGCTTATTAGCCTACAAGCTAGTCACCCTTTTCTTTCAGTTCCTCTTTATGATGCCTTCCTGTGTGACAGTGCACGATATATCAACGCTCATCTGATTGCTTGGGTGGAAGAAATGGCCAAACCGGCAGGCCACAGCCGACATGCAAAACACATCACACGCTAACACAGCAGTCTTTCAGCAGCACTGGGCCGCAATGAACCTTAAAGCAACGAGGTCATTCGAGGATGCAAGCAAACGTTTACATACCGTGTTCATGGTTTGACAGATAACGGGTTAAACGTGTTATATCTTGCAAGCATCGTATCACATCACAACGGATTCATTGTTGGATCGCGTTTCATTTCCTGCAAGAAGCTGCCGTCGGGCGTTTGCTGATAAAAAAAAGAGGCTGCAGCAGCATCTAGCGAGCGGCGGAGTAACTGTTTTATAATCATCTCAGATAGTCTTGATATGAAAGGCAACAAATCTGAAGCATTCAAACTATGTTGTTAAATGCACGTAGCCTCACTGATAAAAACATAATGAGCCCAAGTGTGTTTGTGATAAATATGGCAATGACATGACGGTGCATTTCATGCAGCAGCGGATATGATGAAGTCTTTAATTAGATAAGTTTCGTTTCCTCTGACCGACCAGAGGAAAACCGTCCTTGTTAAGCTTTGTAGGTGATGCCTCTTAAAGTTTTGTTTCACCTGAAATGGTTCTTGATTTTAGTGGAAAACGAAAGAGACCGAGCAGACTGGAAACGACGTGTGATTTTAGGGTTGGACAGCAGCAGCCTTTATAAGCAGCTGAACTTCTGAATCAGGCATCATTAGGTTTTTATTCACCCTTATCAAAGCCGGACTGATGCAGGTCTTCAGCTATGATTGAGGTACTGTAATTTTACTACTTTGTGAATAATCATCTTTATCAGCAGCTCCATGTCAAGTAGGCATTATGGGGAAAAAAACAAAAAAACAAACAAAAAAAAAAACAAAAAACAAATTTATGTTGATTTGGTCATTAATTATTTCTCAAAATGCTATTTTTTTGTATTATTCTTCTGCATTTATTGTCTTTGTATTTATTCTTTTGTGCATGAATTCCTGCATACTTTTCCTGCACTTATTAATCTGTCCATTTCCTGGTTGGTGTTGGGCATTATTCAAGCACAAACTATGAATTCAGAGGTTTCACCAGCGTTAATTTCCACCAGAGGGTGGTCATTTCATCTTTTCAGTATACTTTAACAATAATTAAATTGCTGCAATACTATTATAGAGTAGTAGAGTAGTTGGTTGGGAAAGTCAGTAAGGCAGCAACATTGAATCATTGAAGCACATTTATTTGTGCAAATCTAAGCTAAGACTGAGCATCTAAGTGTAGAGGTTATGAAAAAGTTGCATGAAAACATAAAATTATGTTTTAAATGACTGCTGATCTCGAAACTGTCGACTCACTCATGTGTCACTCATGCACCTGCTTGTATGGCATACTGCTGTATTGTGGAGTAAAACTGCATGAAACCGGACAAACCAGTACACTAGAACAGTTTTAGCCTTACAAAATGGAAGTCAATCCCAATTATGTTAGTTGTGATGAGTCCACGGGATCATACAAGCAGTTTCTTCTACAACACAGCTGTGACTCAGCAACATTATTTGGATACTCTAAATAGCAGGACTGATGGAACAAACAGCTGTTCTAGGTGTTATGGGGTTTTCCAGAAAATTCAGTGAGCCTGTACTGTGAAAGAGGAACCAGTTTTACCTGTTTTTACCTGTTTACAAATCTGATATAAACACATTTAGATATAATCAGGGATGTATTCCAGAAAGCGTTTATTGAAAACTCTGAGTTTGTTTAAGCCTGAGATGAGAGAAACTCAGGGTTTTCAGTTCCAGGAAGAGAGGTAACTTAAACTCTGGGTTTCTGTGAATCTAATGTGCTTTCAGGCAGGTTTTGTTCACCAAACCCTGAGTTCCTCTTTGTCTCCTCCCTCCTGCAGAGTCTGACTCAACAATTAATTTCCTCATTCATTCAGCCCATATCGTTCACGGACTGAATGAATGAGGAAGTCCTTGAGACTGTATGTCAGAATCAAAGTCCCTGTTGGATATTAGTTTGTTACTCAAGGACTATATAAAGTTACAGCTTTTATGCACATCAATGAATCCACCCTCAGCTCAGAATAAAACCTCCACATGTCCTTCTTTTATAATACTTTGACTCTGTGCACATTGATCAAGCAGCTGTCATGTTATTTGAGCAGTTCCTGCACTGAAATGTTTATTTAAACTGAGATTAATGTGTAATCTCATTTCAAATAAAAAAAAATCTGTATCAAGCTTTAGACACATATGATTAATGAATAATTAGCCTATATATCACTCACACACAGTGGTTGGTTGCACTGATTTAACTTTCTTATCATAGTTTTCATTTTATATTGGAAATTATATTAATTTATCTTAGTGAGCAGGATTGTGGTGCACCTGCAGACTGCACACTACTTATAGTATGAAAGTGAGTCTTTTAAAGAGGGGTCAGGGGTCAACATCAAGTTCACTGAATACATTGTCAAAGTTTAGCAGAATTTCTACTATTTTGTTTTTAAAGTAATTAACAACTTATGTACATTTCCAGCTTCATATACTTTAAGCCATGAGAACATCTATTCAGTTGTACTAATGTATTAGTAATAACTGTCCCTAAACTGGACTTATTCATGCTGCTTTTATCTGTTTTTGACTGATTTGCTTGTTCAGTTATCTATACTGGTATTCTCCCACTTTGTCTCCTGGAAAGCATAGTGGAAAACACAAGCAGATCTATAACTCAAGAAACTCAGGACTTAAATTAATAAATAATAAGTATAAAATAACTTTATTACTTGTCTGTCTTGATTAAACCATAAATGCAGGTGTAAATGTAACACAAATGCTAAACATATACAAAACCCAAACAAAACCTACAAATGACAAGTACGGAAAGAAAGTGTAATGGAGACAAATGGTGTGGTCTCATCCACTCTGTCACAATGTGTTTTAACAGAATTTCAGTGATACAGTGTAAATTTACTACATTTGTTTAAATAATTGAAATAAAGTCACTGTTGAGCCAAGATCCAAACAGCCGTCTAAACATTTACTCTCAGTTTGAACCTTATAATCACACATCTCTATGCAAAATATGTCTTGTCTGTTTGATCTCTCTTTATCTTTTTAATCTTCAACTATATTTTTCATCTTCGGTTGCTTCCTCCTGTGTTTTGTCCCCATTCGAAGCTGAATGCATATATTTATATGCTGTATATATATATTAAATGTATCGTATAGCCCTAATACACAGTGAGATCCCACCAATTTATCATCCATTATAAAAAATCAGTCTGGTAAATGATGAATGAATGGACTTCGCTGAATAAAACTTTATTGTGCAAATTATTAATTCTTTTCCCCACTCCAACTCAGATCTGTCACTGCTGCTGTGTTTTAAAGATTAATGTGCACAATCTACATACAGGCGCATAAATACCGCCACTGGATTAAAATGGAGACAAAGTCTGCCTCCATGGTTATAAATGATTTATTTTCACATCTTTAGTCTTGGTCTGACCATAAATGCCTGAACCATGCTGACCAAAGAAACAGGATAATTACACATGCAAGTAAACAATTACAGAGATGAAAAGAGAAATATAGATTACACAGATACAGATAAATACATATTCAAACAAATACAGGACATAATGCTTTCTATGTCTGTTTTTCATTTTTGTATTCATTTACTTCTACTTTTTATTCTATTTATTTTCTCTTTTTAAAGTATATCATACTCATGGCATTGCCAACACAGGGTTAGAGTTTTTTTTTATGTTTAGAAGTAAACAATAATGTCTGATTATGTACATTTCCAGCTTCGTATACTTTAAGCCATGGAAGCCATTCACTTGTACTAATGTATTAATATATGTGCTTAAACTGGACTTATCTATGCTGCTTTTGACTGATTTAGTTGTTTCATTGTGTACACTGGTACTCTCTTTCCTAATGGAAAAATAAAGTTGTTTGAATTGAAATAATAGGATGTTTTAAAGTGCTTAGGCTTTACAGCTTTATGTTAATGTAATTTGTGTTTGGTGTGGATAAAACAATGCATTTGTCACAATACTCTGACTCTCTTCCAGCATCCAAGCCATGAAGGATGAGCCCGAAAACAAAGAAAAAAACTCGGTAAGTTGCATCAGGTATGACTGATGACAGTAAGAATGTTATCTTGGGGGCAACAGGCAAATGTTTGAGTTACTGGCACTGAGACTGCCTAGATTGCTGTTTAAGTTTTGCTGCAACTGCCAGGTGGTAAAAAATAGCCCAAACTAGTAGTTAGATAACGGTGTCAAACCCTGATACAAGCTAATGTTGCTCCCTTATTTCGGAGAAAAACACAATTTCAAATTTAACTATAAATTCTGATACAATATTTTTGACCTCTCTAGGAAATATAAATAGTATGTCACAGAGGATTACTGAGGACATCCATGTCCACTGGTGAATACATAGTTTTGGAAAAAAAACATTTTGGTTGGTGTATCAGATTTATCTATGTAACATCAACCACTGGAGACTTACTGTAAAAGCTTTTTTTGCCATAGGGTCTAAGGATACACGGTGTGGTATTACTGAATGTTAAGTCCTGTAAGGCAAATTTGTGATCTGTGATAATGGGCTATACAAATCAAATAAAATTGACTTGACTTGACATAGCATTAAATCATTAGATTTAACACTGAAGTTTGGCAGTGTTAGTGCAGTGTTCACCTCCATTCAAAGAGACAAATGGGCAATGATAATTATCAGGGTTTAATGGAGTCATGCCCTAGTATGCTTCATATTAATAAATTATGTAATATATATCATATATATAAATAACAGAAGTTAATCAGAATCAGAATCTGTTTTATTAGCCAACAATGGAAGCATACAAAGAATGTGTCTCCAACAAGAACAAAAGTAAGGTAATAATAATGAGATAAACAAAGTAATATTAAAATGTAATTAAAAATGTAAAATCTATTTACAGAATGAATAATAATAGTTGTGAAATGGAATATAAATGGGATATAAAACATGAAATATGAACTGCTATGGATAAAGAAATGAGTGTGACAAGAGCAAAACTTAAATGTAACGTGCAATAAATTATTCAATTATGTAACAGTGGAATTGTTAATATATAATATTCAACTACTGTAACAGAAATTTAAAGTGAGTTAAGATCCCCCTTATTTTCTCCATTTAATGTATTTTCCCGAGTGCTAATCAACTCAGTAAATGTTAAGGCCAAAATGATGTCCTATAATCATTCGTTAGTATTGTGATTTCATGTTGTTGTCATTACAACTGTGTGTGTCGAGCCTATCTTATGAACACAACTCAATGAATCAAAAACACATATAATTAACTAAATATAATAATTCCACCATTTGTAACTAGTTGCCTTAACACTGTAAGATTAAGAATTCATATTCATACCGGTCATGTTTTATAAGTGGACATTAGGTGGAGCAAGAGTCTTTTTTTAATTCCTTGTGAAGGCAAAGTCACATAAAGTGTGACATACTTGTGAACATCCTGCCACAAGTATATATTTATTTAAGAAAGACCAACCAAGTCTTTCTTGACCAATAAGGAAATACTAGGTACTATCTAATTTTATGCACAAGCTACATGTAAGTAAAATGTACTAGTTGAACATAAATCTGGTCCTTTGATTGGTTGTTCATACATTTGCCCTGTAATAATTCAAATTTTGACTCTAGTTTTCTCAATCTGTTATTCTGCTTTGTTTGTTGTTTGTTTGTTTTGTTCAGAGCTTCCTTCGGGGCAACAGCACCGCCCTTCATTGACTACCTGAAAGATGTTCTACGTCGATATCCAGATGGTGGACAGATTTTGAAGGTGAGTAAAATGCTCTTTTGTCAAATACTGTTTATAATAAATACTTTACATAACATTTCATATTTTAGTTGATACATGAATCCTAAAAACAGGTAATTTTATTACCTCTTAGAAGTTTCCTCTGTTCATTTGTTTTTCTTTGAGAGCTGTTTGTGTGTCAAAATGCCTTGTTTTTGGTTATGGTGAAAAAATCTTGCTTATAAATATTCTCTTTATAAATCCAGATATTGGCTTTGTGATATAGTGTCCTTAGTATTTTTATAAAGGCATTTGTGAAATAAATTATTTTGGTCATTTTCTGGGACACTGAACTGGAGTTTCAAAACAGATAAGTGAAATCAGTGTACCTACCCCATCATGGGGTAATATATATATATATATATATATATATATATATATATAGAGAGAGAGAGAGAGAGAGAGAGAGAGAGAGAGAGAGAGAGAGAGAGAGAGAGAGAGAGAGAGAGAGATTAATACATTAATATATAACATATTTTTCTAACCTTGAAAATATATAATTAGGTGCATATTCCATAGGCCTTTTTCATAACAGACATTTTAACTTGTCAGAGTAGGAAAAGCACACTAACGATGGCTTCATTCTAATCAACTGTCCCATCAAGTAATGACGGTGAGCCAGCATGCCAATACCAAAACAGCTGAATGGAATTTAGACTTCGATAATGATCTAAACCTGTGCTTTTCTTACTGTGACATGTCAAGATGTCTTCAGTGAAAATACCTACTGCTGTACCTTTACAAACAAGAAAATCATGCTTCATTTTAGTCATACATTGGTATTCTCTTGTATTTGACAATACGCTAAGTAACCCCATTTATGCCAATAGTATAGTCAAACTGCTGCCTCCAAAATTACCATACAATTGAATCAACACCTCTCTGATTCAAAACTGAACAACATAAAGCTAGGATTCATTGCAGAGCTTTTGTATTGGATTTCATTATATTTAGCTTCTGTACGTGTACTGAATAAACTGGTAACTACATGTATATTGTCTATCAATTTATCACTGTAATTTTAGTTTAAATAAAAGGCAAACTATAATCAATATTTGTAGCTCAGATTAGCAGCTTGGCGCAGTGGTACTACTGCAGATGAATGTAGGAATCCTTAAATGTGTTAGCTCTGGTCTGCAAATAGTTAAATTTTTCATTTGTCAACAGGAGCTGATTCAAAATGCAGATGATGCTCAAGCCACAGAAGTGGTTTTCATCCATGATGAGAGAAGCTATGGGACTGAGAGCCTTTGGACCGATGAACTGGGAAAATACCAAGGTATGCATGATGTTCAGAGAATATCGATGTTCTAGGGTTGTCATTAGCATCAGTCATTAAATGCACAGTACATCAATAAAATACAAATACAGCAAATAGAGGGTGGCACAGACAGTGACTCAGTTTTTTAGCGTCCCAGCAAGAAGGTCCAGTGCTCAAATGTCCACTCTGGTCCCTTCTGTTTGGAGTTTGTATGTTCTGCTTTTTTGTGGGGGTTTCCTAAGCATAGTTGGCAGGGAAGGCATTTTGTAATGTTTTTTCTCATTGGAAAAAAAATCTTATTTTGTGATCTTGGCAATAACAGACTTTGTTTCCTGGCGACCCAACAGAAACTTGGTTCTCATGATCACTTGATAGGATGGCATTCAATTCTGATATGTTAATCATGTATATGTAGCAGATGTAAGGCAGTCTGCAAAGCTTATGTTACCGGTTCCATTTGACATGAACACTTATATATCTCTACATAACACTTTCCCAGGGACTGATAGACCCTAACATTACTATATTTTTGCTTAAGGGACTTAAGTGTACCTGTACAATACTGACACCTTACATCAGAGATAAAGCAATGTCTGACATAAATTGCCTCATGTCTGCTGATTATATGTTCACAACCTAAGAATCTTGAGCATTTTTATCTCGCTCAGTGTATGCTGGGATATGGGATATATCTCAAAATAAGCAAGAAGGTACAGAGAGAACATAGGGGGTGAATGAGCAACACATTGATGCATTTACCTAATTTCTTTGGTAAAAGTCTTGTTATTTAACCAGTCAGTCTTGTCTTCTTATTTTTGCAAAGGTCCTGCTCTCTATGCCTACAACAATGCAGCATTCACTGATGATGACTGGAAAGGAATTCAGACTTCAGGGAGGAGTGTCAAGCGCAATGACCCAAACAAAGTTGGGAGGTTTGGGATTGGCTTCAACTCTGTTTACCACATAACAGGTAAAACTATGCCTAGTTACCACACATATATTCCTAAAAGTCTCAGTACAATTCTTAGTGTTTAGCGAACATAGAATGCGTAGTTCAATAATGGGATAAACTCTGTTCCGCTCTATTCACAGATGTGCCAGGTATCTTTAGTTCAGGGCACCTTGGCTTGATGGACCCCCAAGAAAAAGTATTTGGGGAAAGAGAAGGAGGTTTTCAGTGGTCTTTAAAGGATGAAGAAGACCAAGAAGCTCTGATGAACATGCATGATCAGTTCAAACCCTTTCAAGATATTCTTTCACATGTAAGCAGACAAGAGTGGTCAAAAGTCATCATGGAGGATCAGCACTTCAACGGGACGATTTTCAGATTCCCCTTGCGCAATGAGGCATCAGACATCTCAGATAATCTATATGACTCTGATAGGGTTGTTCAGCTTTTTGATAGCTTCATTGCAGATGCAGACTTAAGCCTCCTGTTCCTGAAACATGTGACCACCGTGTCCTTGATACACATTAGCGTAGATGGTTCCGTTAACATCAGACTTGAAGTGAAATCCTCAGTCCCCACAGATGTGATTTTGGAATCAGAAGACAATACAATCAGAGAGGGTTCGACAAGATTCAAACTAATAACCCTCAACTCAGAAGACCACAAAGAAACAAAGTGGCTTTTGACTACATGCACCATGAAAGAGGGAAATGTGGAAAAAATCGATTCACTTGCAAAAAAGCTGAGCTTTTTCCCTCAGGTTGACTTGGCATTCCCTTGTGGTGAGAGGAGAGACTGTAGTGAGAGTAGACTGAGCTGCTTTCTCCCCCTCCCAAACAATGAATCCAACAAGACAGGACTCCCAGTTTATGTCAATGCGTGCTTTGGTCTCACAGACAACAGAAGACACATCAAGTGGCAAGAAGAAGACCAGAAACATGACGAACATGCTGTGTGGAATGAATTGCTGATGAAGGAGGTGCTCCCACAGGCTTACCTCATGATTATTCAAGATGCTATCAAACTTGCCCGAGAAGGTATTCTTAAAGTCTCTTCTGTGTATGATCTGTGGCCTGATATTGCTCAGATACAGCACAAAGACAAATGGTGTGTCATTGCTCTAGATGTTCTCCATCACTTATTTAGAGAAAACGTGGCTGTCCTCTCTCTTGCCGAAGATGAAAGAAAGTTTATCTCTCCATCTGAAGCTGTGTTCCCCTGTAATGGTCCAACGAGCCCTGACGTATTGGCTGCCATTAAAAGGACTCTGATTTCCTGTGGAGAAAATCTTGTCACTTTACCAGATAGTATTGCAAGCGCTATAAATGAGGCCTATCCACACCCCGAGACCCTAAGACATGTGACTCCAGCTTTCCTCAAGGACATTCTCCACAGGACTGGCATGCATAACCTCTCTAAAGAAGACAAACTCTGTCTTCTGGAATATATTTTGAGTGATGGAAAATACAGAGAGCTCCAGGGTCTTCTGCTGCTTCCACTCAGCGATGGCTCTTTCAGATCTTTCACAAACAGAGAGGAGGACACCGCTTTAATTGACAGCAATGAATTTCCAAGGTAGGGTTTTAATTTTTGGCTTCACACTCTACATATAAAAATATCTTACTGCTAGAAGTGAGCCCTTTGATGGAACATGAAGCCTAACTGATTGTCAACCATACACACTATTACTATATACTTGCTATTGACAAGATAGTAAGCAAAATATAGGCCAAACCATGTGGTTTATGCTCATTCTGTCCCATTAGTCCACTACAGACTATAAGCAACAGTAATGTCCGCTTCATAAATACATGATGACTAAATGGATAATGGCATTGATATTTTCTACTGATGTTGCTTTTGTAGCTGTGGTAACTAAAATGTTAAGTAACTAATGAAAGAGACCAACTAATAAACAAACTAACATTTGGCCAATTCTGAATGAAACCATTGTGTTTATAAACCAGTTTTGCAACTTTAACTATGCAAAAATAAATGTTGCAGGTGTGATGGTATCAGGGCAAAACACCCAAACACACAGATGCCATAGATGTGGCTCATGTTATTGTTTTACTTGAACAATGAACAAACATATCTTCTGTGCAGATCCTTGCTGCCATGTTGCAAACACCTCTTCATCCCAGATGATCTCAGTCCAGCCTGCAGTGCCCACCTGAAACAACTGGCCAGAGAAAGTAAGAATGACATTTTGTAGAAAACAGTGTTTTAAAAGTTATTTGTATCTGTCGTCTGCATGTTTTTCATACTACATACATATATTTTACAGAAATATTCAAGGTAGTCAACATTGATGCAGACCAGGTGAAAGAATATACAAAGAGGTATTTGCCAGAGGACTGGAAGCCAACAAGGACGGGGCTTGTTACCTGGGACATCAGCAACAGTCAGCATCCACCTTTAGACTGGCTCCAACAATTCTGGAAATTTCTCAACACTCACTTCAAAGAGTTAAGTGGTTTCACTGGAATGCCATTAATACCAGTCAGTCCCCTGTCTGTCAGTCAGCCTGTATTACTAGCAAGAGTACAACAGAAAACAACCCTCATTTTTCAGAAAAGTAAACAGATTAGCTTGCCAGAACAAATAGCTCAGTTAGTAAACAAATTTGACGGCAAAGTGGTGAGAGGAAATGAGTGGCTCAAACACGAAGACCTAGACTCTTATGTGCTGTGCCCATCTCCAAGGAGTGTCATGAAAGTCCTGATGAATTTAGATTCTCAGCATCTCATCAGTGAACTCCAGAGTGCCAATCACAGAGCACGAGAAGAACTGAAAGATTATCTCTCTCGTCTGGATTCTCTCTCAGTCAATGAGAAGGATTTACTCTCAAAGTTGCCTCTGTTCCAAACCATGAAAGGATCGTATGTTGCAGCTCAATCAAAACAGGCTGTGCTTTTAGGTTCTGGTCTAACCATACCAAAAGAGCTCCCCATGCCTGATTCAGTTGTGCAGTGTGCTACTGAGGCTGATCGCAGACTATTACAGCTGCTCAAAGTTAATCTCTTGGATGCAGTTCAAGCAGCTAATCTCCTCGTTGACAGTGTTGAGAAGGGGGCTTGCAGCAAAGAGGACACTGAAAAAGTAATGACTTGGATTTTACAGCATGGTCATATGATTTTCTCTCAAAATCAGAGCTTGAAACGCAGATGTAAGGACTTGAGGTTCATTGAAGTGAATGGAGAGATGAAAAAGACCTCAAGCTTTTTTGATCCAAGAAATCAAGCTTTCAAAGTCATTTTTGAGTCAGATCTCTTCCCCCCACCTCTATATGTCCAGACACCGCAGATGCTTGAAAGCCTAACAGATCTTGAGTTGATAAATAAAGAAGTAGATGTGTCACCTGGGCACTTGTTGCATGCTGCCACACAGATTGACAAACTCCATGCTGACTCTCAAACCGAGGCTCTCAAAAGAGCTCAGGTGCTCTTGAAAATGCTGGATGCTAATGATCTACTGTCAAAGTTTTCTCATGAACAGCTCAGTCGCCTCAAAATGCTAAAATGGGTCCCTTGTGCTAAACCTGGTAGTGACAAATCACAGAGAAGTTGTTTCTTCTGCCCAGATGAAATAAGACACTCTATGTATGAGGACATTGTTGGGCATGTAATGCCTCTAGTGGGAAAGCTCAGTGACAGAGTTAGCAACAAACTTGGTCTCAAATGTCTTCCCCCACCTGGAAAAGTGATTGAGAATTTATCAGCCTTGATATCAAAAGCACAGCAAATGGCTGATCCTGACACAAATTTGGATTTCAAAAGGAAGTTGCATAGCATTTACAAACACATGCAAGATCACATCTCTGCATTTACTACAATGATGAGCAAGGACACATGTTGGCTGTGGAGCCACAACCAGTTTGTTGCGCCACAGGATCTGGTTCTAGACTACCCACGTGATCTAGATCTCAGCTCTTACATTGGGAAGGTGCCAAAAGAATTTCTGCTTTACAAGAAGTTGCTCTGTGAGTTTGGCCTGAGAACATCGCTTTCAGATCAAGAAATTGTTGGCATTCTTCATTCTATCAAGAAAACCATTGAAGGAAGGCAACAGCCATTGGCAAATTCTTCTGAGATAAAAGTCTCAATAGAAATTCTTAACTGGCTGTCAAGAGAGAAGAAGACAGTTCAGGATGACATCCCAGTGCCAGTCATCATACAGGGTGGCCAATTTACCCTCAAACCACGGTCAGCAACAGTCTTCTGTGATGTAAGCAGAAAAGGTTTGGAAGAGCTTCAGTACAGCCAGGAGGAAATCCATGTCATACATGAGGAAATACCAAGAGCGACAGCAGATTGCCTCAACATCCGACTCCTCAGTACCCACATCCTCGATCCAGAGTTAGTGGGAATTGAACAGTGTGGACAATCTGAACCAATAACAATGAGGATTAAAAACATTCTTAAAGAGTATGACGAAGAAAATGACATCTTCAAAGAGCTCATTCAAAATGCAGAGGATGCTGGAGCAGAGGCCTGTAAATTCTTAGTGGATTTCAGAGTGCACAAAGACACCCCTGAAAGTCTCATTGATCCTGGCATGGCACTCTGTCAGGGACCTTGTCTTTGGGCATTTAATAATAAGCAGTTCACAACTGAGGATTGGAAAAATATTGTCAGAGTTGGTGCTGCCTCAAAGGAAAACAAGGTGGAAAAAATTGGAAAGTTTGGACTTGGATTCAATACTGTGTATCATGTGACAGATGTCCCATCCATCCTCAGTGGAAACAGTCTTCTCATACTTGATCCAAATGTAACTCACCTTAAGAAGCACATCAAACACAAAACAAATCCTGGAATCAAGCTGGACCTCTCCCAACAGCGACATTTTCGTTGTTTCCCAGGTCAATTCGGGCCATATGAACGCATTTTTGATTGCAATTTCACCAAACAAAGTCCACCTCCACCCTATCAAGGCACTCTGATCAAACTACCTTTCCGAACTAAAGAAGAGGCTTCCAAGTCAGAGATCAGCACAAAGGTGTATCACAACGACAATATCATCACTTTTCAACAGCACTTAACTAACACCTCACAAACTCATCTGCTTTTTCTTAAGAACATCAACACATTATCTCTACAAAAGATCTCAAACAATGCATCAACTCCACCAAGAGATGAAGAAATGGAGACCCTCTTCACTGTCTCCAAAACCACCGTGAGTACAATGAGAATTCCCAATGAAACTCGTGTTTCAAAGCAGAGTCAAGCTGAGAAATTACTGATGAAACATGATGAAAAATGCAAAGGGATAATTGACTGCTGCACAGTTAACATTGTCCAAATAACCAGTCAGCAATCTGGTGTAAATGAAGTTCAGCCCTGGCTCCTGTACAACTGCTTTGGGACACATCAGTCTTTGAAAATATACCTTGAGGAAAACAAGCAGACAAAGTTCTCTTTGCCCATCGGGGGGGTTGCTGTGCCTTTGCTAAATGATCCAGAGACTGGGAAATTGGCCACATTACACTCTGAACTTGTCGGACAGGCATTTTGCTTCCTTCCTCTTTCCATTTCCACAGGTCTCCCAGTCAATGTAAATGGAACATTTGCTGTGACGAGCAACCGAAAAGGTTTGTGGGAGAGTGGAGTGAAACATGAGTGGAACAAAGCTCTTCTTCAAGATCCTGTAGTGACAGCATATGTTACTGCACTCTTGGCACTAAAGAAACTGTCTGAAAATGAGCAATTGGACAGTTACTGTTACCACAACTTTTGGCCTAATAGGGAGAAAGTGAGTGAAACTTTCAAACCTTTAGTTGACGCATTTTACTCCACCATTGCCCAACACTCTATTGCTCCAGAGCTCTTCAGCGATGGCAAACACTGGTGCTCAATGAACAATGCCATATTTTTGCATGAGAGCATTGAGGAGGATAAAAGCATCAGCATGCTTGCAATGCAGGTTTCCCAAAAACATGTAAAAACACCGAACCATGTTGTTCCTCTTCCACTGTGGTTGAGAAATAGCTTCAAACAAGCTGGCCTTGAAAAGGTTTTACAGAACAGAACATGGAACTGGGAGAACTTTTATCAAGAAACAGTGTTAAACAACCTTGCTACCATGGACCCTAAGAGTAGAGATACTCTTGTGCTGCATGCTATTGACCTTAATATCAAAGAAATTGACAATCTACTGGTCTCCTATCCATGCATCCCCACAGCAGGCGGACAGCTACAATATATAAAGAAACTTGTGAATCCCTCAGGGAAAGTGGCATGTCTTTTTGAACAAGAAGAGGGACGATTGCTTGGAGGTACCAAAAATGACTTTTGCTCCCCCAAAAGGATTCAACGCTTATTGGAGCTTGGAATGGCAGATGACAATCTCTCATTGGAGGACATCACCGAGAAAGCGGGCACAATCAGCAAAACTTGGAGCACTGACAAGAAGAAAGCATATGGGCATCTGAAATGCCTTCTTGAACTTATGAAGAATCACATGTACAACGAAGATTCTCACCACTGGGAAACACTGAGGATGACAGAATTTCTGCCAGCATTTCCCCCCGGTGATACAAAAATGGAAAGACAGGTAACGCTTAAAAGGCCCACTGATGTTTTTAGTGACAAATGCTCCCTACTTGTCAACATGACACAACCTGTCCTGGATCAATTCAATCTGAAAATACACAACACTGATATACTCCTACAAATTTTGGGAGTTTGTGACAGTCCAGGGCCTGAGATGGTTCTTCAGCAGCTGCAAGAAGCACATATGCAATCTCAATCCACTGACAAATCCATGCTTCACAAAATAGCCTGTGAATGCTACAAGTTTCTGGATCAATGGCTCTGTGTTTCTGGAAATTCCACTTTCATTTCACAGAGTGCAAATTCATTGCCATTCATTTTTGTTGGCAATGCATTTGTAAATGTGAACCGTGTAGCTGAAGAAGAGCAATTTGAAGCAAAACCCTATCTCCATGTACTTCCACCTGCCTTCATTGGTTTCAGGAATCTCTGGGAATGTGTAGGTCTTGAAAATTTTTTTACACTCACTCAGTATCTAACTGTGCTCCAGGAATTGCACATTCAACATGGAAACAAGCCCCTGCCAAAGAGTGATCTTGATATTTGCCTTGCAGTTCTAAGCAGAGGCATATATTATGCAGAAGAGGAAACAGTGAGCAACTGTCTCATACCCAATAAACAAGGTGTTTTACAACCAGCAAGCAAGCTTTTTTTTAATGACAGCCCATGGATGCCAGTCAGTTCAGGCATCACATTATGCCACGACAATATTCCACGTGTTATGGCTCTCCATTTTGGAATCAAAACAACCAGGCATCATACTCTGCAAAGCCATGTAGTTGAGAACATCTCCCCATTTGCCTTTCAGTTTGAACAGCAGGAGCAACTAACTGTTCGAATTAAAAACATAATCTCAGCCTATCCTTCAAAGAAGGATATCCTTAAAGAGCTTATCCAAAATGCTGATGACGCAGAAGCAACAGAAATTCACTTTGTTTGGGACAAACGACAGCATGGCAACAAAAAAACGTTTGGGGAGAAATGGAACAATTTGCAGGGTCCAGCACTGTGTGTGTTCAACAACAAAGTTTTTTCTAAGGCTGACCTGGATGGCATTCAACAGCTGGGAGAAGGAGGAAAGCACAACTCTCCAGGGAAGATAGGAAAATATGGAGTTGGATTCAACTCTGTTTACCATCTGACTGACTGCCCCTCAATCCTCACTGGAGATAAATTACTCTGTATTTCAGATCCCAATCAAAATTACATTGAACACCATTCAGGCAAATCATCCTCTGGAATTGGTTATAAACTAGCTAGCACTTTCAAGAAGATGTATATGGATGTCTACAAATCCTTTCTTCCAGATAAATTTCCTCTTAAAAATGGCACCATGTTCAGATTACCTCTAAGGTTGGGTACCATGGCAGACAGCTCTAAAATATCCCAACATGGAGTCACTGAACATGACATGAAAGAACTGTGCTCTGCCCTCGCTGAAGATCCCGAAGGACTTATTCTGTTTCTGAGAAACATACGCAAAATACAAGTCCATGAAATCAATGAACATTCAGGGAAACTCGAAAGCATCTTTGTGGTCGAAAAGACTCTACCACAGACGGACAGAGAAAAAAGAGATGCTTTTGTAAAGCTTCTACAAAATGCTTTACAATCTGACAAATCAGTAAGCCCAAGCAAGGCCATTTATGGAACCATAATTTCCACCTCAGATAAAAGACAAAGTACATGGATCATTGCAGAAAAGTTTGGCTCATTCAAAAACAGTGGTGGAAGAGAAGTAAAGGTATCAGACAAACTTCCCCAAGCGGCAATAGCAGCATGTGTGAGGTCAAACATAGCATCCAGCCATAGTCCTTTTAATGGAGTAGCCTTTTGTTCACTTCCTCTGCCTGGGGAAACTGGACTGCCAGTGCACATCAATGGAAACTTTGAGGTAGATTCCGCCAGGAGAAGCCTTTGGAGACAAGATGGCCAAAGTCTGAAATCTAACTGGAATGAGTCTTTGAAACAGAATGTCATAGCTCCACTGTATGCAGATCTCCTTCATTACATGAGCCGGAGTGTTGCAGAAAAGAAAGTCTCTCCTGCATTAGTTGAGTTGTGTTTCAGTAGCTCGTACTTGTGTTTTTGGCCAACTGTGTCTAAAGATGTTGGTCAGGAGTGGCATGAAATGATACATGAGGTATACAGATCAATCAAAGAAAGAGGCCTTAATGTGATTCCAGTGTTGAGGAGCTCAACACGTGTAATTGCAGACCAAGCATTTAAAGAGTACTCTTTTGACTGGTGTGATGTCAGAGAAACTGAATTAACTAAGGCACCTTACCTGACACACTCATCAACTGATGACATTAATTCCATTTTGGAAGACCTTGAAATGAAATTGGTTCCTTTTTCCATGAAAATGCAAAAGATATGGGCTGGTTTCAAAACAGCTGGTATTGAACTGAAAGATGTGAGTCCTTCAACTGTGCAAACTTTTCTGAGAGCAAAACCCCTCAATGACCCAATGCAAACATATGAGGATTTACCCCTGCCCATAACTGCCACTCTGATCAGAGATCAAACACGATGCTCAAAGCTCTTGAATTTCTGCTTAAAAGATCTTGACTTGATAAAGGTCACAAAGAACAATTCCAGTTTACTCGATGGGCTTCCACTTCTTCTCACAAGAGATAACATTTTGAGAGTGTTTAACTCCAAATCTCCAAAGCAGATATCAACATATGAAAGTCTGTTCATTGGCTATGAGGACCAATTTGCAGATTATGAGACCAACAAACACCAGATGAAAGTTCTACGAAAATTCAACCTTGTCAACAATTTGACAGTCCCCTGTGCAGCCAACTATTTGAAACCATTAATTCAGCATCTTCTTGAAAGCTGTGAAGTGGATCCCCACAGTGGTCTTCATGTCCCAAACAAGGCAATGTCAGAGTGGCTGAAATTACTTTGGATGTTCTTAACAAGTCAAATTAAATCTGAAACATCTACTGATGATAAACAAAGTCTGACATTAAGTGCTGTGAGGCAGCTCTTCAATGACTGCTGCATTTTACCTGTTGTGTGTCCAAGGTTAAACAACAAGCACTTCCTGCAAACAATGAAAGACATGCCAAGCGTGATTAAGTTTGCCTCAGAAAAGGACATATCAGGCATCCTGTTTAAACTTGGTTTTATGAAGCTTGACAGTGCATTCTTTACTGACCGACGGACATGTCCACTTCTATTCTCCGAACTTATGGATGTGAATGATAAATGTTCTGTGTTGGACCAAGTTTTCAACATTAACCACTCAGAGTTTTCCCAGATTTCCACTGAAGAGATGAAAGAGCTTCAGAACTTCCTGCAGTCTGGAGTATCCAAAACCAAAGACATTCAAGAGTATCAAAGGAAGCTAAAATCCTTGCCATTATTTGAAACAATACATGGTGCACGAGTGAGGATTGATGAAGCTAAAGGGGTATTTATCCTCCACATGAGTACACATTCAATGGCTAGATTTCCAGATTTGTTCACCCTGCCTGCCAGCAACAGCATTTTTCTCAAATACAATCCTGAGAACAGCAGTGCATCAGAAACATTGAAAATCGAAATCCTGACTGACCTGGAGTATTTCATGAAGTTTATTCTGCCCATTGTACACAATCTCACAGAGAGACAAAAGCTTCACTGCTTCAAACTGTTACTGTCACTACAACATACTTTCAAATATCATAAGCATAAGGACAAAATCATGTCCTCAATGAAGACAGTGAAATTGATCCCCAATTCTCAGGGCAGATTGGAGATGGCATCATACTACTTTGATGAGAGTGTTGCATTGTACAAGGCAATGTTGCCACAAGAAAGATTTGTGCCCAAGAGATTTTGGACTGAAGTGTGTGAAGAAAATCTGCAACCAACAACACAAGCAGAAGAGTTACTCAGAGAACTTGGAATGAAGCATGTTGTGTCAAAAGATGACATAATAAATTTTGCACACCAGTTAGAAGTAGAAGCAAAAGGATTCAGTCCATTTGAAGAGTTGAAACGTAAATCATCAACGCTTTTCAGAGAAGCCTTAACTATTGCAAAAAATGAGGAAAATTTGCTGGACAGCATAGCCGACATCAGGTTCATTTTTCCTGTGAAAATTAAAAAGGAACTGTGCAACTATCACCAACCATTCACCACTGAGACAGCTGCTGTTAAAATCAGAGGATCTTTGATGGAAAGTGATCCTAAGCATCAAGAATTGATTTGGTCTTCAATGGCAATTATCCATGTACCAGTTTATAAGTCAAAGGAACTTCTGAAAGAAATGAAAAATGCAGGAGCTCTTGAACAACCACCTCCACAGTGTGTAACCAGAAACATAAGCAACATCTGTCAGTCACCTTGTGATACTGAGAACTTGATCAAAACCCGTGCTAATGTGTTTCGAAATTCTTACACCTACTTGCAAACAAATGCATTTGAAAGCCAACCACTGGATGGTCTCCCAGTTGTGCTAGTTGAAAAAGACAAAAAACTTGTGAGGACTGATAGTACATCTCTTTCACTGCATCATGACCTTGAGTTCAGACCATACTTGTACAGGATTCCTCCAAAGGATGTCATGTTTGCAGATTTCTTCAAGAAAATCGGTGTTACGGAGGAACCTACTGCAGAGCAGTATTGTAATGTTCTGGCAGCAGTTTATGCTGATTCCTGTTCTAAACCACAACTAAACCCAAATCAACAGAAAACTGTTAAACGAGCTGTTAAGCAGTTGTTTGATTTAATTAAAACTGATGGAAGCCAGTCCCTTGTTGATGTGAGGACTCTATATCTTCCTGCAGTAAATGGTAAATTAAACCCATCATGCACACTCTACTACAATGACACAACATTTGAGACTAAAAGGTTAGAAGAAGCACTGAAGGATGAGTTCCTGTTGCTTCAGAAACTCAGTGAATGTCATTTGGGTATAGACACTTATGAACATCATCGATTGCTGAAACTGCTGCCTCCAAAATTTCAGCCTAAAATGTTGTCTAAGTTCACTGAGGAGAAAATCGTGGAATCACACATGCAGCTTTGTGAGCAAACTAACTGTGAATTTAGTGGATTTTTTGATCAACATCTGTCTTCAAGAGCATTTCGTCATGGACTAGTCTGTCTTATTAGAGAGCAGTCTCAGGGAAAAATAACACAAGAATTTGCCACTGAAATGTGTGAAAAGACGTTTGGCAGTATTCAGATTATCTGCTGCAAAAGCTTAGAAACAGAGCTTTGGCTGGAGAAACAGCCACTAAAAAATACTGCTGCTGAAACTGACGTTTACGCCAAACAAGGGCAAACAGGTTGCACCTTTTACCTAAAACACAATGAGGAAACAGCTTTTAAGGTGATAAATGAAGTTAACATGATATTGACGAAGGTGATTAATGCTCTTTTAGGCCACAGAATTGAGGCATGTCACCTTCCAGTCCTCGGACAACTTCTCATGTGTGACAATCTGCAAGATGTTCAGAAAACTCTGGCTAAGAATGGGATCCATGACAGTGCTGAAACAGAAACCTCCCCTCTCAATTCTCCTGCCCCTGGGACAGATATTCCAGAAGAATGGCATGATTCCTTAGACATGAACATCCTCAATAACTTTGAAGAGGGGGAATATGTTGGCTACATGACTAACAACAAGTATATTTATGCAGTTATTGTTGAAGAACTGCCTGGGTATTCTGGACAATATTCACGGAGATACAAAATAGAAATTGGAGAAGATGAGCCAATTGAAGTCAGTTGTTTGGATCTATATCAGTTTAAATGTGAAAAGAAGCCTAAACCTGCTGAAGCTTCTTGCATGGAGCTGGTGCTACTAGCAGGAGCTGTGCCAAATTCTTCCCAACCGTCATCTACAAGATCCTCACCAACATCTGTTGAAGAGGCTAAAAGGGAAATTGACAAATGTTTGGCAGAGATCTGGACTCTTCCTAGGGAGGAGAAGCATAAAGCTATCAGACGACTGTATCTTAGATGGCATCCTGACAAAAACCCTGACTGCCAATCGCTCGCCAATGAGGCATTCAAATACTTGCAGAATCGAATTGATGAGCTCATCAAAGGCAAAGGCAAAGGCAAAACTTCTGGCTCATCCTGTCCAGGGGGAAGATCAAATTTCAGAGACTTCTACCAGCAATGGAATCAAGAGGCCAGGTATCACAGAAGTGGTCGAGAGCGATTCTTCAGAGGCAACCCTTCCTACAACTTTTGGACCCATCATGACAACGTCCCGAGGCCAAACAGAGAGGAGGCCCAGCGCTGGTGTAGACAGGCTCGCTGTGATCTAAATGCAGCTTACAAAGACACTGGTGGGGGGAGCACAGAGTGGTGTCTATTCAAAGTCCATCAAGCTGTGGAAAAGTCTCTCAAAGCTGCACAGTATAAAAGACATGGTAACCCCAGCAGCAGCTCCATCTCAGTCATTGCTTTAGAGGTTTCCCTCTACAACCCTCAAATGAGGGATCTGCCTCAAATTGTGGACAATCTGAAGACGCTGGGAGTGGACGCCAAAAAGACTCAATATCCCAACTGTCATCCATTCCCCCACATTCCAAATGGACAGTTCGAAGCAGAAAATGAATTGCAAGCAGTGGAAAAGGCATCTGAGCTTCTCAGTAGAGTAGAAGCATATGTGAATTAGGGAGTCAAGGCAAACACAAGTCATGTTGTTGTCAATATTTTTATACCTATTAAAAATGCTAGCCATTATGTGTATGGTACTGAAAATGCAAATATTTTTTTGTAATGTTGTGAGCATGTATAACTTACTACCAAGGGCCAATTTTATCACTTTATAACTTTGTTATGAAAATGCAAATAGCGAATTTTTTCTGCAATGTTTTGAGCATTTATACCTAATTACTGAGGCCAATCTTATCACTGTATAACTTTGTTATGAAAATGCAAATATCAAAGGTTTTTTTGCAATGTTGTGAGCATGTATAACTAATTACTGAGGCCAATCTTATCAATATAAAACTTTGCTATGAAAATGTAAATATCAAGGATTTTTTTTGCAATGTTGTATCTACAACTTAGTACCTTGGGCCAATCTTATCACTGTATTACTTTGTTATGAAAATGCAAATATCAAAGATTTTTTTGCAATGTTGTGAATATGTATAACTAATTACTGAGGGCCAATTTTATCACTGCATAACTTTGCAATGAAAATGTAAACATCAAGGATTTTTTGCAATGTTTTTACAATATAATTATGATTTTTTTATAGTTTATATAAGTACTTAAGTGTTAAATCTTCTATATTTACCTACTATTATAACACCTCACTGAGGATCAATACAACCACTGTAAGACTTTTTTGTAATGTTGTGAGCATGTATAACTTACTACTAAGGGCCAATTTTATCCCTTTTAACTTTGTTATGAAAATGCAAATAGCAAATTTTTTTTGCAATGTTTTGAGCATTTATACCTAATTACTGAGGCCAATCTTATTACTGTATAACTTTGTTATGAAAATGCAAATATCAAAGATTTTTTTGCAATGTTGTGAGCATGTATAACTAATTACTGAGGGCCAATTTTATCACTGCATAACTTTGCAATGGAAATGTAAACATCAAGGATTTTTTGCAATGTTTTTACAATATAATTATGATTTTTTTTTATAGTTTATATAAGTACTTAAGTGTTAAATCTTCTATATTTACCTACTTTTATAACACCTCACTGAGGATCAATACAACCACTGTAAGACTTTTTTGTTGTGTTGTGAGCATGTATAACTTACTACTAAGGGCCAATTTTATCCCTTTTAACTTTGTTATGAAAATGCAAATAGCGAATTTTTTTTGCAATGTTTTGAGCATTTATACCTAATTACTGAGGCCAATCTTATTACTGTATAACTTTGTTATGAAAATGCAAATATCAAAGATTTTTTTGCAATGTTTTGAGCATTTATACCTAATTACTGAGGCCAATCTTATTACTGTATAACTTTGTTATGAAAATGCAAATATCAAAGATTTTTATGCAATGTTGTGAGCATGTATAACTAATTACTGAGGCCAATCTTATCAATATAAAACTTTGTTATGAAAATGTAAATATCAAGGATTTTTTTGCAATGTTGTATCTACAACTTAGTACCTAGGGCCAATCTTATCACTGTATTACTTTGTTATGAAAATGCAAATATCAAAGATTTTTTTGCAATGTTGTGAATATGTATAACTAATTACTGAGGGCCAATTTTATCACTGCATAACTTTGCAATGAAAATGTAAACATCAAGGATTTTTTGCAATGTTTTTACAATATAATAACTATGATTTTTTATAGTTTATATAAGTACTTAAGTGTTAAATCTTCTATATTTACCTACTATTATAACACCTCACTGAGGATCAATACAACCACTGTAAGACTTTGTTATGAAAATGAAAATGTAGAATAATTTTGTGGAACTTTGTCACCATTACTTATTTTTGTTAGTTTCATCGCCTCTTACCTTTTGAAAAAAAAAAGAAATTCAATAAAAGGTAAAACTAATTCTGGTTTCATATTTTTACATATTTTAGTGAGCTTAGAATTACTTTGTTGTCCTTTTCACAATGATGGAATGTCTTCAAGACTTCTTGAAAGTGATGTAGTTTGATCAGTGAGGCCATAGACAGTGTATTTAGTGTGTATTTAGTGTGTTTTTAGAATAACCATGTTATTGATCAAGATGACTGTCTTGTCAGTTGGTTGCAGTACAGCCTCAGCCATTGGAAATAAACTTGAAGTCTCATGGTAAGCTATATATTTCAGCAGGCCTCCTATTTTCTGCACCAATTATAGGTTTGCAAGTTTTTACATGTCTTAACTTTATACAAATGTTATTCGGATTGTATCATACTGATCATGACTTTTTGTTCAGTCTAGGTTGCAACCCATCACCACTACATTAAATCTTCAGGCTTTACAAAAGTAAAATAAATCTTTCCATAAGACATGTGTTACTTAGTTGCCAACAAAATGCCATACAGTATACACTCACCAGCCACTTCATCAGGTACACCTGTGCAATCTAATGCAATACAGTACAACAGCTCTGCCATAAATTTTACATTTACGAAGCTTATACATTTTCAATTTTTGTTGACATTGTCAGAACAGTGATAATTCTACTTTATGTTTATTACTGAGGTCATAGTGGGTGGTAGTGGTGTACTGGGGTGCATTATATTGAATGGTGTTCCTAATATTTTGTCCACTCCATTAACATACATGAAATAAATATTAGGAACACTTTTGGCACAGGTGTACCTAATGAAGTGGCAGTCTTTTGTTTACTCATAAATGATTTTGATCTCACTTTTTTGTGTATGTAGAAATAGTACAATAGTATAGTTCCTGATGCTCAAATTTCAGAAGACAGCATACAACTAGGTGAACAGATAGGAGTTTCACAAATCTGGGCATATTTGTTCAATTTAACTGTTTTCTCTTAAATTAACATATTAAAATCCAACCCACAAAAAAAGAGAATAGCATAGCATCATGCTACATGTAGCACAAACACTTACCCTGACTTCCCCACAATTTCAAATTTTCTGTTCAGTCATTGTAGCATCATGTCCTCTCTTCGCTTCTGCAGCTCAGTAACAGACAAGTGTTTAACTAACGTGTTTTCAGAAGTCCTCTTTTTCTCTAGCTAAGCCCACAAGCCTCACTGTCCTCTTACCTAGCTACAGGTCAATAATGGCGCCTGAATTTGAAAAAAACCTGCTGCACAGTTGTCCGGTACACGATATTCCTTTCCTAGGACGGCGAAGTCATGACCCGCCCTACTCCGCCTCTGATTGGCTTACCCTGATATTCTTACCTTAATTCTAATAATATAACCAATCTCACACCTAATACCTGAACCTAACCAATCTACCAAACGAAGGCAACGGGTACTAGCCAATGAGAGGCAGAGTAGGGCGGCTCATGACTTCGATATCCTAGGAAAAAAACATTTGGGGTCCCTCACCAGTCAGAATCGAGAATATAAATTTTTTTTTTTTCAAAATGTTTTTTATGCAGTTTCCAGTCGGTACATTTTAAAGCAGAATCCATAACTGCAGCACAGCGCTCTTAAGCTTGAAGTATTGAGTATTTCCACGTTATGCTACTTTATAGTTCCACTCCACAACATTTCAGAGGGAAATATTGTACTTTCTACTCCACTACATTTATTTGACAGTTTTGGTTACTTTTCTGATGAAGATTTGGCACAATGGATGATATTACAAGCTTTTAAAATACAACACATTGTTGAAGATGAAACCAGTGGTTTCCAACCTTTTTGGTTTTTGACGTCTTACAAAAAGCAGTGTGTAGTCGGGGTCACATTTCACATGTCTATGAGTTGTTAACAGCTCCACCAAATAGTGATTTTTCCTTCTAAACTTCTCACATGGTTTCATTTCAATAAATGTTCATATGATCCAATATTTCACCAAAAATGAAAGATCAGAGAAAAAGTCCAAAAACTGTAAACAGATTTGTGTATCAGAACTTTGCTTTTTCTTCTTTCCTCTCCCATTAATCATCACGCAATCCCTCAGATTTATCTGGTGACCCTTTGGAGGGGCCGGACCCCTAGGTTGGGAGCAACTGGACTAAACTAGCTAACTGTATATAAAGTAGTTGAAACAAGCTCCACCTCCAGCAGCTACAACAGTAACATGCTGCTTACACACTGATGCTTCAGTATTAATAATCTAATGATGCCATACATAATAATATATCATTCAGAGGGACCAAACCACTACTTTTACTGCAATACTTTAACTACATTTAGCTGCTAATACTTATGTACTTTTACTTAAGTAGGATTTTTCATGCAGGACTTTTACTTGTAATGGAGTATTTTTACATTGCTGTATTGGTACTTTTACTACCAGATCTGAATATTTCTTCCACCATTGTTCATATTGGTACATGGAGACATCATGTAATTCTAGCTCTGCCCACCTTCAACCTGAGCAGAGGTTTAATCAGCCAGAACAATTGAACACACCTGTGAGGGCCTTTAAGAAGCATTACTTTGACCATACAAACTGCATCTGCATTTAAATATCTGTTTACTGGGGTGTCAGAGTGACGCATTTAAAAAAAAAGGGTTACTTGAGAAAATGTTTGACCTAACTTAAAATATTCTTTTTGGACATGTTAAGCTGCCAGTGAAGACAAACATTTCCAGTTAAAAGCACTTTTTTATTCATTAAGAAATCATGTTATGAAAATAATGACAACTAACCGTATATCAGACAAATGTATCTTTCCATATGTTAACAACAAAAGTTTGCTCCGGAGGATGTGACATCTCAGCAGTCACCGTCTTCTCCTTGTGCTCGGAGTGTGCTTTTCTCACTCTGGCCTGTTCCCACTGTTCATTCATACTATAAAAAAATGTTAACAAGGCTTTTCATGTCTTTTTCCCCAATGTCCACACATGAGAATCCATTTCAAATTTTTTGTCTGTGAAGGAGAAGTTCACATATTTACCAGATTCAGTCTTTGTGTTATGCTTCCTGCCGTCTCCTCCATCTATTAATAATTTACACAAAACCTGTACATACTTACAGCAGGCTGGAGGCCTGTTTCTGAAGGGATATGCACATAGAAAAAAAGAAGCAACATACAGTGAAGTGAATCTTTACAAAGTCAATGTGATAAGATGGGAGGTTGTGGTGTTATGAGCATATTAGACACTTGCCTCATACAGTACATGCAGCTCTACTCTCATTCAACCTTATGGCACTCAAAATGAGGCTAAGACATTCTGCATCAAACCCACAGCGACTACTATTGTTTCCAGTCTTTTGCTATAAAACACACATTCAACACAATTAACATTGGGGACAGACAATATTAAAAACATTTATGGAGTAAATGTGTGTTTGTAATGGCTGATGTTAGGATCAAGTATATTCATGTTTGCTAAAAAGATGAAAGACTTTGGGTGCAATAAGAGCAGGATTTATATCAGGCCTAACCTCCTTCTGCATATTCCCTCCCTATCCAACAGCTGATAAACTTCACAAAATTAAGTTAAACAGGAGCTAGGATAGGAACAGGCGTCTGAAAAAACACTTAAGGCTTAATTCATATCATTTGGCACATTGCTTACGGTAAGCAACGATTATATTCCTCGCCATCTCATGACTTTGAATGATCGGCACTTACTGTCTGCAGTCATTCAAAGCAACATCGTCCACGTCACTCATATTGCATTTTGTTCAGATAAAATAACTACAGTATATTACACATTTTTAGATTTAGAAAAGAACAAGATTGAGTCGAACCACAACATTGTTTATAAGCGTTTTGTTACTGACACTACAAACTGAAGCACTAGTGCTGGAATGAGCAACAAATGACAGACTGCCGCCCCTCCCTCCAACGCCACTGCTGAGTCCTCTTTTGTTAAAGCAATAACATGATCTAAACTGAGCTGGAACACAAAAAAAAAAAAAAAATCAGGGTTCACCTTTCGGGTGCAGCCGAGTTGTTCCCACTGATGTAACAACAATCTTTGTGGGATAAACTTTATGAAAAGCATACGATCTCTAATGCCCCCAGGAGGCTCTGTGAACACAAGTCAGGGTTTGGGTACTGGCAAACACAACTAACATTCATAATTTTGGAGATTGACAAAGAAAATCATGTTAATTACACAGTGTAGTATTATATTTTAACTACCTTCTGTACTGCTATGGGGTGTCCTGGTTTTAAGGAGTCAAATCTTCTGTCATACATACAAAACTCACTCCAACAAAACCAAAACGCTCTTAAAAAGATTATTTGTTGAGGCAGGAAATCACAGGGAGAAACAGACATGAGGTTTATGTCAATCATATCTCCATTTTGCTGAGAAGTTTTGCAGTTTTCACGTCTCATTGAGCTGCAAGAAGCGGGCAGCTCGCTCTCTTGACTCTGGCTCTGAGCTTCGTATCTACTGTCCTGCTGCTTGATAAGCCACATGGAGGGGTGAACCTCCTGTAGCTGGGTCCTCACATGTTGTAAGCCACGTATATGGGGTCCAGTTGGTCTGCCAGGAATCCATCTCTCAGGTGCATGCGCTGCTTCTCCCCTCGGGAGTTGATAGGGATGACGCCGGGGTCAACCACCACCACCACACCTACAATGAGGTAGTGCTCCTCCAGGACAACATTGGTGACCAGGGCCACCAGGTCCAGGGCCTCCTGCTCTGATCCCTCAAGCTCCACCACCACCACCAGCAGGTTGGTCCAAGTGAACACCGCACTGGAGGGACGAGGAGGTGGCGGACGCGTTGAGGGAATAAAGGCAGATGGACAGAAGAAAAGGGAAAAGCAGAAAAGAGGGGATGAGAGAAATGACATGTAGAACAGTTAATAGTCAAAATTCATGTTGCTCAACTATAGTTTGACCTTTGCAATGAATAAACTTCTGACCACATAAGGGTGTATTCAAATCAAGTAGTAAACTCACCATTCAGCTATACTCTTGTGAGAACGGATGACAGAGGTCTCGATGTCAATTGGGTGATACCTCATTCCCCTCAGCTCCAGAGTCTCATCAAGAGAGCCCACCACATAAAGGGCGTCATGGCGCTCTGAGACAAACACACATAAATACACACGGACACAGTGAGTTTATCTGGGAAGTTCATGAAATCAAGATGAAAATTACAGTTAATTCAGAAAGCTGGAGATCACACTATCCAACTGCTTACATCACTGCACTGGCTATCTGTATCTTTTAGAATTGATTTTAAAGTACTTTTATTTGTCTATAAAGCCTTACATAACCTAACACCTCATATATCAGCGACTGCCTTTCATTTTATGTCCCAACAAGAACTCTCAGATCTAAAGTTTCTAAAGTGTCCCACAAGTAATCTGGTGTGGCTGTTTTCTGTTTTTATGGTCCAAAACTGTGAAACACCCTCCCCTTTGATCTTAGAACAGCAAACTGGTATTTTTAAAAAGAAATTAAAGGCCTATCTTTTTAATTTGGCTTTTAATTCGGGGTAACTTTACTGGTATCATTGTTAATGTTTTATTGTATTGAGATCAAACTTTTTTACGTATTGTTTATTTTCATCTGATCTTGTTTTGTTGAGCACTTTGGGCTACATCTTTGAAAGCTGCTATAGAAATAAAGTTATTATAATTATTATTATTAAAAGAAGACGAAGTAGAAGATATCTTTACTTTTTTTGTGGTGAAAAAATACAAGTTTAAGCAACTGATGATTCTCACCTCCACTGGCATCAGTCAGCTCAGTGCGCCGCAAGAAGCCCAGATAGCCCGTCCTTGCCCAGACAGTCTGAGTGTCGCCAAAGCTGAGCTTGGTGTTGAAGTGGTCAGCATGCAGCGCCTCCTCTCCATAAACAGTGTAGTAGCCCGTGGCATTGTGAGGACTGCTCACCCAGATCTATCACACACAGAATAATGGAGTCACACAGATTATCCACAGTGTTTATGGGTTACTGTAGTGAGCCTTCGATCAGATATGAGCCCAATAAATATTAAGATGGACTTTATTATCCCAGAGGGAAATGGGTTTGCAGTGTGTGGACAAAACTTAAAAAAGAAAAAAGCAATTCAAGACATAGTCTACATAGGATGAAATCACTCGGTAAGTAATCGCTCAATTTTTCAGTCAGTATGTGGACATGCACACAAGAAACCAGGTTACAGGAGGTCTGGTGGAACAGTGTGAGGTCAGGCTCTGTAGTGAGAGCACAGCATTTCCCTATGATGCAAGTTTTCTCTGAATTTTACTAATAATCAATGTTCTGTAGTGGAAACAGACTTCGAGAGGCCAATTTCAGTTTTAGTCAGACTTCTATTTAAATGTAATTGTTTCGTTTCATCCAGTCTCATTTCTATAAGAAATTAGCTTACTGTAGTCGACTGTAACCTGTTTACTTAAGTACATGTGAATGAACTGATTGTGGGTCACAAGCGCACACCTGCCAACCCTGGACAAATTTTTTGAGCACCACTTCGGTAACCTAGATGCATCAGATGCAAATCACTGCTGTTCGCACAATGAACTATTATACATAACAGTGCATCGTTTGCATACATGCAGCAAAGTCCATTTGTCTTTCATCTGCTTAAACATAGCTTACCAAGGAACACAATTCCACTTAGACTACACACTAACCTACCACTACTGCTGCATTTATACAGTTTCTATTCTTCACACCTCCACAATAATCAAACTTTAAGCCAATTTGACTTTTGAAAATGTGATTTTCAGCTAATTTGAAAAGATGATGACATTGTAGCTGTAAAACCCAAACCAGCCTGAACAGACTATTTTGTGGCTATGGTGAAATAAATATTTTAGAGCTGGTTAATACAACAGTTCTCATAATAGGTAGGCTTAATGGTATGTTGACCTAATAACGATGCATGCTGAATATGAATATGGCTGTTGAAACTGTAGAAGTAATCACACCCTCCCTTACAGCACACACAGATACGCACACAATTGAACTCACAGGTATCACCAAATTTTTGCGTAGTTTACACTAACAAATCGTACTTTGATGTCAAAATGCGAGCAGGTGGAGCAGTGATGGTCAAACAAGGCTGCTCTGAAAAACTCAACAGGTGAAATTGTGACTTACCTCTCCTAGATGGGAGTCTCCCAAGGGTCCTTTAGTCTCTGTGTTGGCAATAATCACCTTCACTCCTGGAAGGATCTACAACAGCAGACAGTCAGAGCAGTTTGAGAAAAGAACCACCCTTTGCAGCATGACGTCACAGTTAATAAGTGTTTTAGTGCATGTTTACATGACGCTGTACCTTTCCTGACTCCATCAGTGGCAAGCTGTGTGGAGACCCCCTCTCTACCAGGCGAACCCTGAAGAAGATGCAAAAAAAAAAAAAGATAAAATGAAAGTTTTGGAGTTTTTTTCCTACATTCTGTATATAAACAAAAAAAAGGAAAAACTGTTGAGTTAACAGTGTTGAAAAATGTAAGTTTGTAAGGAAATGAAAAGGAAGACATAATTAAAAAAACAAAAACAAACAGGGGTAGCAAAACACCAAGAATGGCAACAGTAATTTCATATGTTTAGATATGTTTGCAACGGTGTTTTAGACATGTTCACTTCTAGCACTCAAATACAACTCCTGTGGTGACAGTACTGCGGTGGCGTCCCCTACCGATCATGTCGTAGAGCTCTCATGTCCACGTAAACGGTGGTGGGGTCTGGTCCGGCTGTGCCCTGCAGAAAAACAAGCAGAGTGTGACATGAGTCAATAATGTAACTCTTACAGCCCTGACATTCATACATGCCTGAGTGGAGGGGGAGGTGGAAGCTGCTTATGATACAACTGTTGACAAAGCGGGGGGGGGGCAGCCAGAAGTCAACCAGCCAGGCTACGATAGTTAGGACTCTGGCAAAACTCAATCATGTCGCCACAGACAGTTTAAGTAACTGCAGAGTTAAATTCACCTGTTCTAATGCTGTCAAGAGTAAGTCAAGCTACAGAGCCTTATCAGAGGCCTATGAGAAATGATAAATTAACTGTAGCTCATTTCCTTCAATTGTTTATCTTCTGTAACTAAAAAGGCACATAAATTTCAGAAACTTCTAACTGAGCATCATTTATTTTGATTAAATGTCCATAGCTCTGCCATGCAGCCGACATCTAATTGAACCATTTCTCAAGTACTGACTCTAGTCATCAGATATTGATTCTTTCTGCTTTGGGATTTGTCATCATTACTGCCATAAGACAAGTCACAACACATTATGTTTTCCATCACTCCTTTGCCAGAGTTTAGCCAGAGCACAAGCTAGCAATGAGTCGCTGTATGGCCGTCTGCAAGGTCAAAGCCAAAACATACAGAGAGGGCTAATTCAGTATAATGAGCCGGGGGACACCAGCACGTCGAGCCAAGCAGAGGTTTCAGCAAAAGAGCGTTTTTTTTTTTGGAAAACCTCACCGAGACCCAATCCAGAAATTAGTCTTTGCCATCGAAACCAAAGCCAACAGAGTGATTAGCCTAATTAAGAGTGCATCAATCTCTAATGTCAAACATTTCCTTCAATGAACCTTGAATGAACAAGTTTGCTCAACCAATACAGCTGAAGAGTCAAAACTGTGTGTGGTATTTGTTATTGATGAGTTTAAAAGTGAGATATCATCAATTTGAAGGGGAATAAACAAATTAAAAACAACAGCCTCTCTAAGTAAATGATTTCTGGTGGGGAAGAGAATGAGAATATTCATGATTTAACTAAATATTACTAAATGTTTACTAAAACTAACACTAACTAACTAGGTGTGGTAAATGAAAGTTAAATATAAGAACTGTCAAAAATCTCACAAAAAAACGTCCTTATACTAGTTATTAAATAATACATAAACAATTCTACCTCATTGTAAATGTATGCATCACTTTCTGGAATAAAGGCTAAAGGGTTGACACGCTTCAAATTATAAATTTCTCCTAACAATTCATGCTGCTCGTTCATGGTATAATGTAAAGTAGTGCATCATAAAGCAATGGTCGAGAGCCAGCCACTACTGATAAAACTCGGCTAAAAAAAATGAATTGTAGCGAGGTGGAGCTGAAGCTTGTCAGAGAAAAAGAAAACAAAGAGAAAAATCAGTAAATAATAAGCATTTTTGAACATTATGCAGGATAAACAACAAACACACATGCACGAACACGCATGAACACAAAGACCCAGCGGCAGCCCAATGAGCAAACAGCCACTCTTATCCTACAGTACCTGCTCAGCCAGTTTCCCTAACCTGTTGGGCTGACGGGGACAGATAAATAAAGATATATACATGTATATATTTATATATGTGGACACACATGCACACACAACAAACAAGCGAAAAAAAAAAAATCACCAGTGACTGAAGAGATAATTAAAACAGAACATCAAAGGGCCACGGGAGAAAAGAAAAAAAATGAACACAGTCAGACTGAGAAGCTGTGAAACCACAAACCCCCCAAAATCAAATTAAACTATCACGAAGGGTTCAACTCAACTCAACTATTTATGCGATAGTTCAAAAAACATCAATGGAGCCCCAACAACTGACAAAAGTAAAGTAAAAGTAAAAAAAATATTAAAGATGACATCAATAAATAGTTGTCATGAACTGGCTCATGACAATCATTTATTTAATTAAATTAAATTATTTACAAAAACAAGTCAATGAGGAGTGACTGAAATCAGTGAACCCAGTGATGTAGGTGGGAACAAGAGTGATTTTAAAATAGTGATTAGAGAACAGAGGTGGTTACAACTATTGTTTTTAAATAATTAAAAACAGTGTAGAATAAAATTTGAAGTTTTATAATTTTCTCTTAAACTCCAATTAGTTGATAAGCAAAGACAAAAGGTTTGTACTTTACCTTTGTCTCCAATTAGTAGATAAAAAAGTTTTGGACTGTTTTGTCTATGTTTAGAGGTTTTAGCATGTTAAAGGAGTTTACATATATAAAGATTTTTTTTAATTTTTTTAAATCAACTGATTGGAGGTTAAAGAAAAGGTATAAAGCTTCATATTTCTTTATGCACTCCATTTTAACTACTTAACTTACAGTATTGCTGATTCATGTATTCAGTTATAAATCTGTACTGCCTTTTGTCAGTTTCAGGACTCCATACAACAACCAATCTTTTCCTGTAACTGACCAGGTATCACACATCTCCACTGTGTCCTCCTCACTTCTTCCACAATTAACATTTTTAGTGAATTAGCTGGCCAAGCAGAATAAAGCAGAGGATTTTCCATTACACGTTAAGTGTTGCCAATCCCACATTTTAAATTTTTTTGTCTAACTGCATGTTACTCTATACCTCTCTAACCCTCCACTCTTCCTCTTCTAATGATGGATGCTTACCTGCAAACAGATCGCCACATTAACCCTGCAGCCGAAGGTGGTGCTGACGGCACGTGGTGAAAGCCCCAAGTCCTTGAAAATCTTTGAGAAGGACTGAGTTAGTGATATGCGAGGCCTCTCCTCTGCTACCACCATGCACGTACGCACACAAGACAGGTTCACATTTCGCAACTGTAGATGGGGAAAAAAAGAAGAGTTGGATCAGCTGAGCATGCTGAAAGACTGAAATTACAGTAATAATGTCACATAAACTTGCATATAAACTTGGAGCTAATGAGAAAAATTTAATGGTTACGTTTTCACATTAATAGAACTGTGTTATGAGCTTTCTAATAGATAGGCTCTACTCATTAAAACACTGACATGATTTGTAAAAAAATCTCAGTCTCAAGTGCTGGAAGAAATCAGCTCAAGGATAAGGAGAAGAGAAGTGTTTCACCCCTGAGTATCCCTGACTTTGTTTCCATAATCATTGCTGTGGCAACAGCACCACAGGGAAAAAAAACAGCCATTGAAGAGAACTCCTTAAATTTTATGGAAGAAAATGCTGCACTTTGTTGCTTCCCATGAGACACCAGACAACTGAAGAGACAAACTGACCCGCAGTGCTTCTGTCTGTGAACCCAGGCCCTTGGTGCACATCTCCATGACTGAGTAAGAGCAGAAGGTAACGCGCACTTTGTATTGGCTGACCGCCGCCAGCCACAGAGACGCATTGCTCTCCAGCTCCAGAGGGGGAACGAGGATCGACTGATGGCCCGAGTACACACTGAAACCAGAAGCATACAGAGAGGCTGAGCAGGAAGACACAAAAAGTCAGCTAAAAGCAAATAACTCAATGTTTGTCTCAGACGCTATCAAAGGCTATTTAACCCTAATAATATTATTTCTGATTTTAGAGCTGCTGGTTCACCTGCACAGGCACCAGAGAGCGAAGCCCAGGCCACAGTAGGGGTCCAGACAGATGGCGATCTGCCGAGAAGGGTAGAGCTCACACTGCAGTTTGATGGAGCGACACAAGGCACTAGTGGCAGCGTGAGACATCTAAAAGAGACATAACACACAATGATGCATTAAAACTGGGTCCTGGAGTGAAATTCAACTTAAATACAACTCCTTGAGCTTTTAAGGATCCATCGTTTCACTCATGGACACCTCAGCAGTGTGTAGATGGTCGCTTGAAGCTGAGAACTTTCTCTTCCAGGGTAAATTTTTCAGACTGTCACCCAGTAATACACAAACATCTGATTTGTATTTTGCTAGCTTGTAATTACAACCATATTGTTGTTTCACTCATGATCTCTACTATAAAATATTAAGAACTATAAACTTTCTTCAGAAATGTGGTCTGGTAGCATCCCATCATGACCTGTTAAGTACTGAGATGACCCATGTGTATCTACTGTCCTCATCACATCTCTCTCAACATACTTTGACCCCTGCTAGGATGCCTGTTGTGGACACACTGAAGTCCAGGTAAGCCAACATCTCAGGGGTCGGAGGCTTATACATCTGGGGACTCTTCTTCCTGGGGAGGTCATCTGGAGGACAAACAGAGGAGTAGATGGAGCAGAGTTTTTACAGCAGACATGGAAATCAAAGACCATGTCCTTCCTTTATTTAAAAATCTACTGGGTGATGTCAACATGGGAGCAAAGCTGAAGACCTCAGTGTGTTTTTGAGTGTGTGCACATAGTTCACCTGTGTCCAGCACCATGGGCCAGCTCTTGATGTCCACAGCAGCAGCAGCCTCTTTGGATTTCAGCAGCTTCATTATTGCTTGAGTGGTCAGGATACACACCGACTTACTGACCTTTAACACACAGATACTACAGTATTACAGCATATATAGACAGTATATTACATTTTTTTAACTGTTCACACAGAAAGAAAAGCACGCCTCAGAGTGCAGAGCTGACTTTCTATATAATAAAGTTTATTACATTTTATCCATAAATTCACCAGGTTTAATCATTGTAATATAACTGTGGTAAAAGGGATTTAATTAGTATTTTGATGCAGGTCAGGAGACGCTGTGTTACCTCAACAATCATCTTGACGGTGGGCAGGGTGGTGGCCAGGTTCTGCGGGTGCGGGGGTCTGACAGTCACTGGGACACAGCCAGCATACAGGCAGCCATAAAAGGTGGCAATCAGGTCGATTCCTGTGCAAGAACATTTATAATTTACACAGTTTTCCATTTTATATATTATGGCTGATGAAATGATTGAACCTTAGAATAACCGAAGAATAAGCCTTTTCTATAATAAGAATTTAATTGCCTCAGGTGTTGGCGTGTAAGATTAAAAGACAGAACTGAAAACTGAAGACAGGGACAGTGAAGGAACAGATGTCTACCTGGTGGGTAGACGAGCGCTACATGGTCTCCGGTGTTGAGGCGTCCCATAAGTGCCGCAGCAACCCGCTCTGCCCGCTTGTGCAGCTGCAGACAGGAAGCCGTACTAGCCACCGTGCCCTGAAGAGCAAAAGATAAGAACATGTTAGATTCATCTACACCACTATCTTAATTAAACAGCTATTAAGCAACAAGTTCAAGGATGATGGCTAGTCTTCATCATCCTACATCTGATATGATGAAATATGAGATGATAAAAGTTATTCAACCAGAAAAGATTTCGTTGTACTGTTTCTACCAAGGTAACTATAGATTTAATACATTTAGTTGTATTAGGTATTAGGTTATTGCAAATCAATGAGTAATTACATAATTTTTGCATTGATATAATGAAGTATTTTGATAACAGGTATTAAATAAACTGTATTATCCAAAAACAGACATTAACTACAACTGATTGTTGTTGTTTTTTTTGTTTGTTTTTTTAAATTGAAGAGGATTCTACCATATCGCCCACCTTTAAATGAGACTATGATTAACAGATGCTAAACAGAAAGACATTACCTTAGCATTGAGAACAAGAAACAGTGGATGGTCCGGAGTGGCCTGAGCTCTCCACTGAAGCACATCCTGTATGTAGAGGAACTATAAAAGAGAGACAGTAACACAAGTTTAACTAGAGAGGAATCAAAGTAACACACAGCAAAGTCAGACACACACTGACACAATAGTGACACAATACACGTGTGGAATTAATGGAGCCTGGTGGCACAAGATGGGTTTTTGTAAATGAATGTGAGATATCATGGGTTACAGTTTATGTGAAGCTGATGAGAGTAATGAATGATTGAGGAGTCAGCAGTCCACTCCATCAGCTGCATATATTTCAGATTCCATCTATGGATCCTTACCCGTGTCTGCAGCATGTATGTGTGGGTGATGAGTGGGTGAAATGAGGATGAATCTCTACCTTACGTGCCTGGTCATTGTCCTCTAGTTGGGCCACATCTCTCCCACAGGCCTGTGCTATCCTCTTGCCTGCCACCAGGTTGCCCACTATCATAGAAGCAGGTCCGACCTCTGTCCAGCACAACCACAGTCATTCATCATGTCAATGAAGTCAGCGACAACACTGATATCATCATATTAATAAAAACTGCAATAAAAAAGAAGAAATTGATTTTTTTTCATGCTGCATCCATGCAGGGACGTCTGGTTCTCTACCTGGCTGTTTTTGTCTCGGCTTGGGTAGATTCGTGACACACGTGTGAGGGCACATGAGGACGTTGCAGGGGTGCAAGGCGCCCTCCAGGAAGCGCTGTTTTGTCTCAGATATATGAATGCCACCCAGGGGAGCCTTGGGAAGCGTGTTGGCAGGCACCAGAGCCAAGCAGTACACCCCAACCTGGTGGATGCTGTCAATGGCCTGGAAAAGACAGAAACCAACCAGAGTTCAACAAAAGTGTTGAGTAAATCAGAGCTGAGTTATAAAAAATTACTCAATGTGAGCTTTTTTAAAAAAAAAAAGTATTTTAGTTTTAGTAAGCACTCTGGGGGATGTTTTCACCTGCAATTATTCTTGATTTTATATTCATCACTATTAAATGCATGTATAGATTAAAAGATAAATCAAATCTAGTAAAAATTATGAATATTTCACTTTACTAGTGACAATTTTCTAAAGCATACAACCAGGCTTTTAACTGAAATGATGTCCTCCAGCTGCTTAGAAATGTAATTTCAAGTAGCTGTTTTAAAAACACATCTTTCTTGATGCCTTGAAGAATTCTTCCCCATCACACATTTGGAAAATTAAGCTGCTAAACAGCTCTTCTATGTTTGCTTATTGTTTGTCTTGTGGGTTTGATGAGGACAGTGATGTGCTTTGATGTTCTATTAATGTCCTATTACTTTCTCTCCCCTAAAGCTGAGAGACTATATATACAAAGTGCACAAGTCATTTATTTTTATCTGATGTGGATGTAACATCAGAGTATACTTTAAAATCAAATGTGCCAACATAACAAAACATGTGTCACAGTCTTAATGCTCTCTGACTGTACTGTATGTGCTGCTTATAACGACAAAGTTCTTTGGCTGTCTGTCTCTTGGCTGACTATCAAGTCTTGGATACCAGAATGTCCTTGAACATACCAATAAGGGTATAAAGTATACTGTACATGAATTGCACATTTACTAAAATAAAACATACAAATCCACAGATATATTCCTTTAATTAGATATCACTGATCATAAGTTGTGAAAACAGTCAGCACCTGAAGGACACGGCTCATCCACTGGAAGCTGTCTTCCTCAGAGGCGTCTGGTCTCTGCTCTGCCACAACAACAATCCTCTCATCATGCAGCACTGACACAGAAAATACAGCTATCCTGGAACACACAACGTACAACAACACTGTTACAGATGGAGTACACAGCTCTCAGATAAGACAGTGTGTAGATATGACAGTCTGCAGATATGTGGAGAAGTGTAAAGTTTAATTCTGAATGTTTTTTTCTTTTACCTCCCCCTGTACACAAACTTCATGGGCTCCACTGCCAGTGCTGTGGCAACCACGTCGTCAGCATTGTGTCTCCGCCCACTGACCACCATCATCCCATCCATCTTCCCCACCACAAACACGAGGCTGTCCTGGTGGGAAATGCAAAGTACACACTATTAGATGGGTAGATTGTGACATTTACCTAAGCGGCAAACTTTGGGGCTGAAAAATGAAGCCAAAAACTGGAGTTCCTCAAATGGCCACTTGAGGCTGCCTCCAAAAGTGAGTCAATCCCCATAGACCCCCATGTGAAAACCCCCAGCTGTACAGCAGTAATAAACATGTTTACAGCCCGTTACAAAAAATGCTTAAATTCATGAAAGATAATTGTAACATTTTGGTTACATTGGTTACATATTTGTTCAGCGTTTGGTTGTACTAAAAGACCCTCGAAGGAGCTGGATGTTCAGTTTTCTGGTAAGTAAATTTTGTTTTCATGGTTGAAGGCTGTTTTTCGCTTGTGAATATTAGCATTAGCATTAACACGGTTAATCATAGACTACAAATGCACTGAGCTAACCAAGCTAGCAACTAGCAGCTAGCATTAGGGTCATCACCACCCTCTCGTCCAAACACTTCTGGCTTCTAAAATCCAAGATGGTGATGGTCAAAATGCAAACTTGAGGCTTCAAAACAGAGTCCACAAACCAAGGGATGACGTCACAGTGCCTACAGCCTTTTTTTTTAACAGTCTATGCATTTACCTACTTTGAAGTACAGTGTGCATCCATACAGCATGCAGATTAAAATATTAAGTAAAAGCACACAAGTAGGGAAAATGAATGTTTCTAGACCTCAAAAGGTTTAATTACAGCTTTCAAATTTTTATCAGCCTCTTTATGTCCTTAAGCTGCCATGTCCTGAACTCTGCTTTCGGCTCAGGAATAAAATTACCACCAATTCTGGGATGATGCATCTCTTTCAGATGCACTGACTAATTAGCCTAGCAAAGCCATTCCCCACTCATTCACTCATTGGCTGGCCCTGGATCAATGAGACAGATGTCATTTTAGGTCAGCTGAATAAAATATGATTCTTTACTTCACTGATTTTAAACTGTACAAACAACACAGTTGTTCTTCTAAACCGTTTACTAAGGGCAGTTTCTAAATAAATAAACCTCTCTGTCGACAGTTTTTATTGGAACAATAGTATTTTCTGCTGAAGAAGAAGTCTGTGGATTATCTTAAGTCTGTGGGACATTGTTTGTGGAAAGACACACAGCTGTTGAATTACCCATAAACATATGTGAGGAAATCACTTTTTGTGATTTATCGTCAGCTGACCCATTAAACTGGGTTTAAAAAGAGCCTTGTGCTCTGGATGATAAAGCTGCTGAGTTAATTCAGGTTCTCTAAACTCTTGCTCTTACTAAGCTATCACTCTCTTCACTCACAACCAGAGACACCAAATGCAGGCATGTTCTTTAAAAGGTTGTTGAAAGTCTTTCTGGGAAATGTAGGAAATTACTAACTGAAGTAGACAGGGCAGGTTGATGAGTAACATTGAGGATATCAGTATCAATATAGAATCCCAGGTTGTATATTAATGTCAAGTATTTGAGTATTTGAGGTTCGAGCAGACGTATTTTAGTAGCTTGTGAAAAGCTACAACTTATTACAGTCGGGAGGTTTGGAAGAATTGACGCGTTTAATGACACAGCTGTAAGACAGACAGAAATGTAAGTTACAAGACTGAATAATGAAGTGGAACTTACTGGTCCCACAAAGCCCAGCAGTGAGGTCCTGCTGAAGGGTCTGTCACTGATGGGAAGCCCAGACGATGTTACTGGGATGGTCTGCAACAAGACAGAACAACGTTAAAAATACACATGCATGTATGAAGTACAAAGAATTTAACATTTTCTCTACTTTGAATAACATTGCATGCAATAATGAAGTACATGTAAGCTTTTGCAGTCTGCATTCATTTAGCAAAAACTGCAGTCTAATGAGTGAGCTTAGAGAAAGATGATGACTGGAATAAAGCGCTTTAAGGTAGAACTGCAGTGACCGGGCTAACTGGGAATTTCAGCATTTTAAACAACATGGTTTTGAAAAGTTATTTTAAGGTAACAATCAAATGATTTCTCACATCCTTGAGAAAAAGGTTTAAATTTTGTGCTATCAAAGAAGGCCTTCATCCTTCATTATGTCAAAAATGTGATATCACCCACATAAAAACAACTTGTTCTTCCCTTTTCCTAAACATTCTATATTTTAACAAGATTTTCACTCAGCAAATGTTATATTAATTAACAAGAGGTATGCATATGAGGTATAAGGTAAAACACTAACCTCAAAAATGTTCTTGGTCATGCCTGGTAGGCCATAATAAGCTACACCAGTGCAACCTGAGCTCACGCAGATCTCTCCAACCTCGTCTGTCTGACAGAGATAGGGTGTCCCCTCCACTCGCACCACACAAACCACAGCTGGAAATGCACAATGACAGGAGATTTCAACATCAGAACAATTAAATATTATTACAAGTAAACATCTAAATTGGTTTACTTATGCTCATTTGGATTGCTTTATTATTAACTTTTTAGATCATGTCTACTAATATTTTTTTGTTTAATTGGATTTTGATTTGAATTGTTTGGTTATTGTCAACAGAGGTCTTTGTAATACACATAGAGGGATTTAAAAGCATTGAGAAGTTGGAATTTAGTTTCTCTTTTCAGCCGGATCGCAAAAAATCTGATCAAATCATCCCTTCTCTCTGTGCTGCAAGTACAAATATTTCACCTTTTATCTTTATCGTTAGCATTTTACTCATGAACATCAGCCAAACGTTAACCGATGGCCGGCACAGTGCACTGTACCTCCAGGCATGACCTGTCCCACATCCTGCACTGTGAGGACAGAGAGTTTCTCCTCTGTGTCCACACGGATCACACTATGGCTCAGCCCACCCATAGATAGCACAGCCTTCCCTGGAGGAGGAACGCCCATTTCTGGAGGTCTGAGGGACACATACATTATTAAAAAAATACTTGTAGTATTACTGAACAGAATAAGACACGTGGACCACTTTGAGGGAAAACTATCAGAGAGACTTACGGTTAAATATATTCACAGTATGCAGATACCAACACTGCTTTGTTTCGTGACAAACATAACATAGTTTCACAGTTTGTATGGCTGTGATGCCAGTTCTTTTTGTTCTTTAATAGCAAAAATGGCTGTCCACTGCCTTAGTACATTGTGTTTATCACGGCAGCACTGACACCTGAGAGGAGACAGATATGGTTTTGGTAGAACATGACTACCATGTGAATCTGTGAGACTATGTGGCTCCATTACAACATTTCTAGACTTGCATATTTCTCAAAACAAACGGCATTACTTGTTTTAAAAATAGTGCCAGTTTGTCTATTTGAGGCCTGTTTTTAGTCCATCTATCATAATAATCCTTCTCCATTACTAAGCTCCATGATCGGCAGAAAGCAGTAAAATTGTTCAATCCATCTCTGTGTTAAAGAAGCATCAAATCTCCCTCCTCTCCCTGCAGGATCCAGCTGATGTTGCAAACGCAGTGTGACATAACAGCACAGTGATGCAAAGCGGTAGCATGCAGGTTGCTTTGTTTCAAAAGGGTGCAGTAACCGCAGCTCACCTGCGGATGGCGACAGTCATGGCTTCTGAGGAGCTGGCACATGGACAGATCACCTCAGGTCGCAACCCACGTGCCTGGAACACGTTGAGGAAGGCATCGCAGGAGGATATCGACCCTGTAGTAACACACACACACACACACACACACACACAAACACACACAAACACACCCCAATACACAGGACACAAACACACATACAGAGCCAATCAGCAACAAACACAAATAAGTGATAATCTTTGGTAGCCTGAGGGTTTTAATCATGTTGTACTTATGATGTTTTATTAAGTGAGAGTATGTTGGTGGACTCACATGGGTTGGCTCCATCAGCTACGATCAGCATGCGCAGTGAGCTCAGGCTGATGTCTCTCTGGTCTCTTTGGGCCAGCAGAGACCAGTGCATGTCCCTCGACTTCACCACTGCTACCCGCGCTGCGCAGCAGACACACAAACACAAACAGACATGTTACACGCAGTCAACAAGACAGGCTCACAATAGAATCATCCAATCAACACCTCTGTTGTCCAGCTTGACAGCCAATCACAGATCACAAAGCCTGACAGCAAATAGCAGCACAGACTGACTCAGTTGCCAACAGGTGACTCAGCAGAGCTCGAACCAGACAGGAGCTGAATTTTATTCAGCACATCAGGCCTCCTGTCCTCGACCTCCACCGGGCTAATACAGCTGAGCCAGAAATCAATGAGTCCGACAAACTATTGCTTTAATCCATCCACCCGTCAAATGTGCAGTGAGAATCAAAATTGTAACGAGAAACAGTCTTTTCTGGGTGTCACTCTGGTCAGATGCAGCCTCACTGATAGAGCAAAAAGTGGCACGATTTAGTTACAGTTAGGTGGTTTGACCCCGCAGCGAATCACCTTTCCTATGGTTGAGATGCAGCAGGCAGAGTAACAGTGAAAAGTGGCAAAAGTCAAGGATCGAGTATCCCTCACCTTTGTATGTGTGAACCTTCTGTATCCAGGAGAGGGGGTTGACTTTCATCAAGGAGTAAGGAATGCTGATCACGTGCATCCGATTCATGACGCTCTGTCGTGAGAACAGACAAGCATCAGATAAGCGCCAAAATGTCTCACAAGTGTGTTACGACTACATGTTGTCACTGTAAACAAGCTGCGAGTTATGACAAGATTTTATCACTTACTGCGAAGACTATAAAACATGTGTGTGTCTGTGCTATGGAAGTGTCATTTTAGGAACAGCAGGTCATGTATGACCTGTATGTAAATTCCACATCATGTTTGCTACTAGCTAATAAAAACTGGGTTAACTAAGTGTTAGAATAAGAGGTTTGAATTTCTTTTACAGCTTTCAAAGTCTTGAGTTATGAGACACGATGTTTCTGCCCATCAGGACTTTGTTAGCGTGAATTAATTTACATACTGATTAAGCCCTCAGAGGGAAAAAAGTCAGTCAAATAAATGTGACTTTTTATTCAGAGTATAGATCTCTTCTATTTCTAATTATAAAACCAGCCTATTAGCTTTGCCGGGGGGGGGGGGGGGGGGGGGGTTAAGACCACTCACAGTGAGAACACCATGCCATAATCCTGCTTCTCTCTTGAAGTCCAGGACATTGGTGATGGTCTCGGCTGCAAAATCAAAAAGGAGATATTGCCAAGGTTAGGCGAGATTTTTAAATGTGACATTCCTGTACTTGACTCGCTAAATCACATATCATCCTACTACTTTTAACACAGCACAATTTTCATAATAAAGAGTAAATCCTGACCACAGAAGTATCAGATTCAGAGGAGTAACAAACTAAGTTTCAGAAACAGAGCTGTAGTGTCTCTAGGGGCTGCTGGTGCAGTTAGAAGTTATTTAGAGCAAAACTGGGACACTGGAGGAGAGGAGGTGCCTTTCTTTTTAAGCAGACCTGACCCAGGTCTGATGCAAAGAAACACAAGCAACTGAACAGCTGCATTTATTGAGCTAGACTGTAATTACACTTCAATAGGATCTGTGAGTAACGTGACAGGGAAAGTCTATATATTATGGATTATAAAACTGGTTTATTTGATGAACATGCTGTGTTATCTAACCTGAAGTATAAATAAAAAAAAAAGTCAACAGAGCAATTCCGAAAAGGCTCTCTTTCTGTTTCTCTCTCTCTTTAGCGCCTGCACTCCACTGTTGCTCTCAAATGTGACTATGATATATTCTCATTACCACCAACTGGATGCTTTTGCCCATGACAGAGGAAACAAACACTGCAAAATGGGTACTTGAGAAGTAAATACAGAATGTCTTGCTCACCCTCAGCGTAGCCGCAGGCTTGTGTGAGGGCGTGACAGTGAGCCAGCATGGCTGAATGGGACACTGTGATCCCCATGGTGCTTCCCTCCTTGCTGGTTTTATACTGGATGCAAAACAAACGCACGGCACAGCATTTGAACAGGGTTAGGGTACATAAATGAGATATAACTATATGAAACAGAAGAGAAACTAATAATTTTGTTGAATATATTAAAATATATGTAAAATATATATATATATATTTTTATTGTTAACATCATCATTCTACATTCCTCAGTCAAGGTGCTCTTACTTCTATGTAGGCTATGTCATTACTGGCTTCCCGTATTGGAGGATGCCAGTCTTTAGGAGGCTTCACAACATGTTTTCCATCTGTCACAAACCACAGCAACCGTGGCCAGCCTGCAGGGACAGATAAGAAATCAGTTCGAACCAAGTCAAACTATATAGACAGATAGTCAAAATGAAAATAGAACAGGCTGTACCTTTGAAAGTGGCTACCTCCCCCGTTTGTGCTTTGGGCAGGCCTTTCTGACAAGCATCAGTGGTCAGTGCCAACGTGACGCCACAGCTGCCCAACAGAAAACCAATCTGTTGACTTCCTGCATCCTGGGGGACCAATGAGGATGAAAATATATGTAGCTCATTTTGGAAAACTTTGGCAAACAGTTTTGTCACACAGCAATCAACTATTAACAATAAAATTCAAAATATAAAGACTTTGAGAAAAGACGCTGTGAGAGAATGCGGGAATTGTAACGGAGAGAGAGAGAAGGACGATAAAGAAGAAGAAGAAACCTCAGAGCATTGTAGATCAAAGCAGCAGCAGGTAAGAAAGCAGAGTGACGGCTAATCACTATTAAAAACTCTGCTGCTGAGCATCAAAGCCTGATCGTCGCAGGAATAAAACCCAAGATCTGACACACACTCACTCATATTTGATTGGCTGTGCAAATTAGTTTACAGCTACACTCATGCTGAGCAAAACATACTGTGCAGGAAAGCAACAAAAAAAAAAGGGAGATACAGGGTGGAAGGAAGGAAAGTGGGAGGAAAAATAAGAGTGAAAGAGACAGAGAGGGAGAGGAGATCAGAATAAAAAGAAAGGAAGAAAAAGAGAGAAGGAGAAAAATGAGTTGACAAGTCAGTGTCTGAGTTTCTGAGTCTCGAGAACAGTTGGCCTGTGATCCAACATTTTGACCGGAATGATACATAATTTCACCTCACTCAAATCTCGTTAATTACAACACAGCATCTGCCAACAGCATGCTTATAAAGAGCAATCAAGAACCGGCATTAATATTCAACCTGTGTAACTAATGTGGATGAATTTGGTTCAGTTTGAGCTGATGGATGTGCTGAAGACTCCTATACATCACAATGCACTGTAATTAGAACATTTAAGAGATAAATCTGCTGCTGCAGATTTAGTCATGCAACGAATGACAACTAGATTACTACTAGAAACTAGATGTTCTTGGGTACTAACAGATATTCAAGGATATTGGAATAAATCCTGAACATCAACATTGAAACAACATAACAGTTCTTGTCTCCCCTTCAATCATTTAGGGGTTAAATGTCCAGTAGGGGTCACTCCTGCTCTTCACCCATCTTGCAGAACAGCAAAAAATGTCATAAAGTCTAAGCATTCACTCGTGATATTTTGCAGTTGTCTTTACCTTTCTGGTCAGTGGCACTTCAATAGGCACAGGCACCAGCTCTGCCAGGAGACAGCCGTAGAAGGCCACCATGAACATCACTGGGTCATTGTTGGGGAACACAAGTGCAACCTACAGATGTGTCAAAGATACCACAGCTGTCAAAGTATGTCATTGATTATTTGCTTTAATGACTGTTTCTGTTTGAAGTAAAGATAAGGAGAACAAGGGGTTGCATGGACAAGATCTGAAACCAAACATTTGATTCTCCTCATAGGAGTGCCATCAAGATTTGAAGAAGGCTCACTTGACAATAATATGTTCTTAAGTACGGTGACTAACTCCTTTTTGCTAATTTTTCCCCCATTTCATTTTCAGCACTACCTCATGTTCAGAGAAATACAGCCTTGGTACTACAGCTCTAAATGTTGCATTATTTACTATTGGTTATTTAAAATACTAGTGTTGAGGAAACTGAGCTTATTGTACTGTTGCATTTGCTGAATATTATTTCAAGAGCATCGATCAATTCCCTAAAATGCAACAAGGAATCTAACCTGCAACTGACTGCCACTGAACACACAGTTTTATCTCATGACTTACTCTATCTCCAGGCATAAGCAAAGGCTCATTTCTGGTGCTCAGCTTGTTAAGAAGAGTGTAGGCCAGTTTCTGACTGCGGGTCCATAGTTTACCTATAGAGGTGAAGACACACATATCACACATATTCACACAAATATTTCATATGATTTACAAACACAAAAAACAGCTTAGACTGACAGTAGGTCACAAAATAAGTTATGTAGAGACAAACACAGACATGTATCTGTCAATTATCTGGATGGAGAAAAAACCACAAGGAGTAGATGAGAAGAGTTGTTTTACCAATCTCCATCATTCATTCTGGGCAAATCTTCCTCTGGTTGACACCTACCGTAGGTGAGTGTGTAGACGGGTTTGCCAGCATTGTCAAGTGCCGTCAGACAGGGGCTTTTAGGGTGCGTGGTGCCCCACCGTTGCAAGGCTGCTGGCAAAGAGGGAGGCCAGTTGGTCACCACGCCGAGAGGCTCTCCTTCCAGGGGGCTCATCTGCTGGCCTTCTGGCTTTGGCTGGTTGGGATCTGGCTGCTGGACTAAATACAGGAGGAAGAGAACATGACAGTCTGAAGGTAGGCAATTTTGTCTGTCAAAGCATAACTAGCTCCTGACATGCTGATGCCATCCAAGCTCCAATCTATTTAATAAAGTAGCTCTGTGCATCTCTCTTTTTGAGGGATTTACACAGAAATGGCAAATTTGTGAATTATACAGCTATCTTAAAGGACGGCTCAGGAGTAAAGGGAGTTAGGATTGCAAGACAATGAGATGGGGGTGATAGAGGATTAAAGGTGAGCTGTATTCTGTCCTTATCGGCCTTAGTGTTCCTGAGAAACTCAGTCTTGTCTGTCTCAAGGGAGCTACTGGTTATTGAAAGGCACAGGTCTCTCCCTTCATCCACCCTAGTCACACTCTAATTTGACTTCCATCTCTCCATCAATATTCTCCCCTCACACCTCCCTCTTCAACCGTAACTCTCTGTCAAGTGGCATTCAGAATTTTTAACTGAGCTGGCTACATGAATCCCCGCCAAATAAAACACCTCTATTGGGAAAAGATAGTGTTCGGTCTGCTCCCATTTCAGCACTGTGTGTTTTTCTGCTCGCACCATGCAGACCGCTGAGGCTCGCTGTGCCACAGAATCTTTGCCAAAGTCAGGGAGGCATTACAATTACCTGCTGATATATTACTATTCCTTCTGTTTTTTTTCATTTGCACAGTGTTTATTCAGCCTGGCAGAGTACCACCCAAAACCCACGATGGTTGGAATGGAGGAAACGGTTTGACAGGGCTGGTCCACCGTGTGTTTCTGTACCCAGTTTTCCCCCCAACCACTCCCTTAGCCCACCTGGTGGTCTCTGTTCCACAGAGAGTTAAAACAACAATCGATGATCTAAAAGTGTACCTCGACTGTTTACTTGTGAGGCGTGGTGAGGTCAGGGTGACAATTTAACGCTGCAACAAGAATTCGATAAATAACCAATACTAAAAGCTTGAAACCTCAAAAATCCGACAGGAAATCTAAAAATTCCAGTGCCCGTCACACTCGAAAGAGCAGGCGTGTTTGTGTCAAATTCAGTCTCTGATCAGTATGCTGATCACACCACAGATAAAGGATTCTTTTTTTCATGATTTATTGAATTAATAGAAGCTTAGTTTCTAAGTAAGTAAGTAATATAGTTACTTTTAGGCCAGCTTACCATCCAATAGCTCCTCAAAGTCGTCAACAAAGAACTCTCGCAATGGCGGCCGCTTTGGTCTTTTCAGAGTGTTGAGCAGCTGCTGGATTTTGGAGGAGACGCGACTGTTTACTGGAACACCTACACAATGAGATTGGAGGGGATAAAAAAAAGGGTAGGGTGGAAATAAACATGGCAAGACAAAGATATGGAGTGAGATACAGACAGGTAAAGGAAGAATATGGGAGTGGAAATAGATGTAATGGAAAAGGTGGGAGGGGATACAAGTTGAGAAAGACAGATTGATTGAGAGGTTGATGAGACGATGAGGGGAGGACAGATGAAAAAAAGAAAAGAGAAAAAGGTCAGTATAACGTTCTAATGGGACGTAGAGGACAACCAACTGTCACTCACACTGTGGCAAGACAACAAAACAGCGGCCCTCAAGGTCCTCTACAGTCACCTGGAGGTCAAAAGTTAGTCTTTCAATCAGCAAACTCTAGAATCATTGATGAACCTTACAGGCTAAATAAATCAGAAAACGAGGAGCCTCCTGCTGCCTAGCAACAAAGATGTCCCCTCTGCTGCAAGTGATTCATGAGGTGTCTCAAAAGATAGCTGTTTCACATATGCTCTGCTCCAAATTCCTAACTGTGGGAGGCAAACATAAAAGAAACCAACACCTATACCTGAGCCAAGTCAAAACATATGTAAATCAACTGACATGAAAATCTGATCTTTAACTTGAACTGAGCTGAACTTTGCTCAAGAAAGTTGAACCAGAATATATTCAAAAACCATCATCGCAGAGACATGGACCTTTGCAAAGACAAAAGAACATAAATAAAGGAGAGAAACAAGAGAAACAACAGACTTTGAGTGAGAGAAGAGGGGATGTGTCCAGTTAGATTTTCCTCACATTTCAAAAATGGATATTTCCAGATATAATCGGACATCATTTCCTCCCTATGAATTCAAACTTAGTTTGAGGGGGGGGCTGTGTCAGACATTCCAGACAGCCACAGGAGATGAAGGCCACAGCTGCACACAGCTTGCCTGATGTATCTTTCTATAATAAACCTGGCTCAGACAGACTCTGCCTCCTCGTGTAAAGACAGATGTACTGGGAGTGGACGTGTGGGTTTCAGCGCAGCACCTGATGGGCCAATTAGAAAGCCCCTGACACACAGGACAACATCTGAGGGGCCCTGAACCCCCACCCACTCAATAGCCTTGATCATTAATAACACAGCATGTCTGGATTTACTTGTGATGATGACTATAATTAACATATTCATGGTTTCATTACTTATCCATCCACAGTATTAAATTACTGAAGCAAACTGGTTTTTATTGGTGGTGGGGTGTAACACCATGTATTTGCAATAATATGTATATACAGAAATTAACTACATTTACCATTAAACAGAGCATAACAAACATTGAGATAAAGGATCAGGCTGATTTTATTCTATATATTTCATACTGTCAAAACATCCCATGAGAAGACCAAACCCAAAAATAATCTGTATATTTTCCGACTTTTCCAGCTTGTCTGTCTCACTTGTTCCTACTGAAGATGTGAATCTTTCAGATATGTAGTTTCATTTTTTAAAGAGGCCAGGTATTTTCTTAAAACAGCTGGGTACTTTAGTTTTTATCAAACTGGGGGGAAATAGTGCATTTGTTGCCACGTATTAATAAACATTTAGTGATTTAGTAAGTATTTACGGCAGCAGGATGGTATTTGTGGGACTGCTCATGGTAACAGAGGAGCATGTTGCCCAGTGTGGCCCCACTGACGTGTTTTGATATTTTTGGATAAACTAAGGGTCTATAGCACAGAAGAAAAAACTACACCAGGCTTTGGCAACACAGGCAATACTTGTTAGTAGGATACATTCATTGCTGTTTGTTTTCATGGGAGTTTTTGACAATAAGAAAACCGGAGAATATTTCACTTAAGATCCTACTGAACAGTCTTACATTGGATGTCTTCATTTGTTTTCTTCAGCTGACACAGACTGCACCTTGACTTTGCATTGACCATCTTTAATTAGGCACTATAAGATGTTGGCCCAACCGACTCTGTATCGATATTAAAATGGCATAATCAGAAAAAAAAGAAATGTCACCATGCTATTTATTCACGACCTCAAATGAACAGTAGAAAGGCCTTTTCGCACTATATGCTTCAACATGATCAATTCAGGCAGCTTGTAGGTTAGACATAGCTTGAAGATGCTACGAATGCTAAAGCCTGTGCAAGATACTCAACTACACGAACACACACACACACACACACACACAAACACAGGAATCTAATGACTGACTTCACACTAGCTTTACATACATTTTAGGAAAACACACACGCGGTTTGGACAAGTGCTAGACCTGACAGTGGAGGCGAAGGCAGAAAACACGAACAAACACACATGTGCACAAGCAGCAGAGTGCACATGTAGCATACTGCCATAGAGATGAAGGAACAGTTATAAATACCATCCATTAAATTGAGGGATCCTTCACCTCTCCACTCATTGCCTAGAGGAGAGACACATCAGGAATGAATGAACACAACCCTGCTAACTCTGTGTGTGTGAGAATGTGTGTGTGTGTGAATGAGTGACTGAGGAATCTACCAACAGCCTGAAGTTAAGGAAGAGAAGACTTTTTTAAGGATGTTTTGCTGTTTTCTGTTACTTGAGGTATTTTTAATTAAATATGTGGCATGACCTGCATATAAGGTGTAGGTTTTAAATGTCTTAAACACCACCCGGCAAAACAGAAGGGAAAACAACAGCGTTGACATCTCTTAAAATTCTGTCCATGTGTTAACTCCCTTTTCCTTTATGTGTCAGCTAGGTGGGCTGCCTTTGTATTTATTAAGCAGTGAAAACCCAGACAACACTGATATTCTTAATGGCAGCGGATGAACAGCAGTAAGGTAAAGTGTTGCTCCAGTTTTCAGGCTGCTACCTTGTTAACACATTGGACAAAAATTCAAAGCAGCATTTCAGCTCTGATGTTGAATGAATGAGGATGGAAGCATGACAGGAACACATTCAAACTATTTTTATGGATCGGTCAACCTCATTGTCATCTGTGACAACTCAGCATTCAATGAACTCATACTGTGCAAATCATATTCATTTTTCTCTAAACGGTATCTCTGGTAATGTCTGTTAAATTTATATTTTATCACAGTAAAGACACCATCCTCATGGTGCTATTGTCAATATCTGCAATGGGGTGCACACTAGACTGCACTGTTTGAATGATGAATGATGTTTGGGTTTGAAGGCTGTTCATTTTATGCACTGATTCACTAACAACACGGTGAGAACTGACACAAGACTCAGCTCTAATAATTTGGTTTGCAGCTCACGACTCCGAAACAGCGTTGTAAACAATTGTAAATGTCTGTTTATCCCGAAAACAGGTAGGTAATTTATGTGGGGTTTTTTTTATATCAGTTAATGACATACAAAACATTAAAATAGAGACAAGGTGGTTTGGGAGTTTTTCCAGGGGCAGTGGAGAGGTGCAGTGTTACCATGGCAACACAAGAGGGTCAGTCAGCAGCTTGTGCCAGTCTGACAGGCAGACTGACTAAGGAGAAGACAGAGGGACAGACAGCAGGGGAGAGAGGAAAATGGGAGGTGACTGTGTTTCTGTGTGTGTGTGTGTGTGTGTGTGCGTGCGTGCAGGAAACTCACCATCTGCAGTCTCCATGACGCTGGTGTGGTGGTTGTGGCCACGGGAGACGCCTCGCACCGAGGCCACCTGGGGCCGCTCTGCATGAAGCAAGGAGCGCTCCGACAGCCCCGTCACGTCGGGGGGAGCTGTGTGGTTATCTGTGGTGGGTGGGGTGTCGGGGGGGGGTTGAAAGGTCAAACGCCAGGCCTACTCAGGGCTATCGCCACAAAATAAAAATACTACTTAATGCGTTAACAAAAAACTGACAGCTTAGGACATTGACTGAGGCTAAAAAAGCCTTTTTGTCATCTGTAAGTGACTGCAGAGTGTATTTTTTGCAAGGATTTCACATTTAACCTCCGTTTTAACTATGTGCTGTGATGATGAATGAATGTTTCTATTCATCAGATACATTCCCATCAGCAAGTCAACGTGGGACAAGACACCTTTGTAATATCTGAGTCTGAGGACATTATGACAGCCTCCATTTGTACTCCCTTTGTGTGCCCAACTTTACAATGAAGTTACATAAATTAACCAATAAAAGAATCTTTCATCCAGATCAATTACCCTAGAGGGGAACACCAAAACACCTTGCAATGCTACATGGGCAAATCCTTTTACATTACTTAAAGGCATCTAATAAAATCAAACTTAATAACGCAAGTGTGTTAGTGCTGTTTAGGCATTCAGATGTGGTGGGACATGGGATTTAAAATGTAAATTGGTGACAAAGTTGTTGTTGGAACCAAAACAATCGCTGTAAATCATGTGTAAATTTCCCCAAGAACTGCACCCTGAGGGATCCTCTCCCACACACCTAATAACTATAGGTTATACATGATGCACATATAACTTGTACATAGCACAAGCATATGATTTCAGAATGCCTTTGGTCATGTTTGTTTGGTCAATACCATCCCCACTACATAAAATTGCTGCTTATGTATGATGTCCTACTCATCTGAAGTGAACGACAGATACAGGATCAGAGTCTGAGGGGCCAAGGAACAGGGTTATATAGGAGATTTATTTACAGCTCCATCTATTCAGCACCAGTCACTGCTGCTACTTTATGACAGCAACCTTGAGGGGAGACTGGCTGGACAGAAATCAGACAGCTCCATCCTAATAGGATATGGTTCTGCCAGCAACACATACAGACACACATGAACACACACACACACATACACGGGCAAGACACCATCTCACTTTAATGCTGCTGCTTGAGAGAGACGGATGCCGATAAATCCACTGAATCTCATTAACTAGCTTGTGACACTCGCATGGCAACATGGAATGAGTAGCTTTGACGTGAAGTGGCTGTGAGCCCTTTCACATGACTGAATGACAGTGAGATGGCAGACAGAGACGGCTAATTAGAGAGACGTGAATTAAAACTGTAGCTTGTTCTCTTTGTTTTGCCTCATCAAGTGCGTCTGTGTATCTGGAGGGAGATAAGGCCTCGGCAGAAGCAGTTATGTAGGACACTGCTGTCTGTCTGCGATGTAGCTACGTATACTCGTAGAAAAACCAGTCTGAGCAACATAATACAGGTTCAGATGACAAAAAAAAAACTGATTGGCTAGCAATAATAGAATGTCTAAAACTTCTGCTGAAATCAGCAAATGTAAGATAATGGAAAAATTAAAAAGATCCGTCTGCAGACTCTCTGATTCATGTATACATAGAAAGAGGAATTTAAAACCACACTTTGCAGGGGGTTCTGCAGGGCTGTTAAATACTGTATGCGAATATAATTTAAACTTCTTCCACCAGCACACAATAATTTTAAACATCTAATACTGTTTTCCTTCTTGGCATGAAACGATTATCTCATTGTGGTTTTAAAATACCTTCCTCCTACAGCTAACACCCCACTAGACACATCTTTACATTTCTTTACAGGACTGCTATTAACTTTGAGCAAAACTCTGTCCAAACGTATTCACCTCTGGGCTAACTGGATGAGAGTGCTGTGTCGATTGACAAGGAAAATTGGTTTGTGATAGCTCATGAGACTGAGTGTGTGTCACTGACCTAGGTGGGTGTGTGCCATAAGGTCGGCCAGTGCAGTAGCTGCGGCGTTGGCGTTGAGGGCCGCGTGGGCAGTGCTGTTGGTGGTGGTGACAGATCTCCCTCCCGGGTGGGATGAGGTGGATGACGCGGAGGATGAGGTGGACGAACCCTGGATGACACGGTTAAACCAGTGCTCAACGGCTGGGTGGCCGTGGCCCTGGTAGGGCGTGGAGGTGGCCAGACGTCCCTGCCGGCGCAGCGAGCCCTCGTCTTCCGACGCTGAGGAGGTGTCTGTGTTTGACAGGTCAAGACAGGGCAGCGTCATAACACTGGACAACAACATGGGGCTGTCTAAAGTGTCACCAGGATAAAAATAAAAACAATGGTAGACTTCTGCAGGACTTAGATGATATGCTGATGATACATTATTCTACTTATACATACTGGAGAGAGTACATATAAGCCAGTGGGATGGTCAGATGATTTTGATGAAGATGATGATGAAGCTGTTAGGCTGAGGGAGGCTTTTAATTTTAATGTCTTATGTGGCTTCAATGGTAGAATCTATCTTTGATATTTGGCTGCCAAACCAACAAACAGGCACAGAGGCAAAAAGACCCACTGCAACTGTATGTGTACTATATATGAATAATACAGTGTGAAAGACTTTGACAACAGACAGACCAGAGTTTGTTTCATATTTGTAGACAAGGAGAGGAGTGAGAATAAATTAGGTGCTGCGGGAAAACAAGAGGTTGGACGTTATGTGTTTCTATCCACTACAGGTAGACAGAAAACTTAATATGAGGAATAGAACTAACAAAGGCAGCTTTTGAAGATAAATAACTTATGGTATAAACTTAGTTATATGTCTACAATGGGTATGGCTAGAAAACAATGTTAAATCACAGTCCTAAACATTGTTTAAAGACAAAATAGAGATAAAAATGTGAGTTTCTTTTAGTATGTCCGTGCATTTACATATTGCCTAACAGATACTGGTATCCCTGCTTGACAGCACTGCTGTAAAAATACACCCATACAGTGCTTGCATACTTAGGAAAAATACATACATAATACATAAAAAACTGAAATGTTCTAACCATATTTCATATCTAAAACTGGTGTAAAAGAAAACCTTACTGGTTGTAATATATGCTCAAGTTATTATGCCTTGGACTTAAAAACCCAGCCACTGATGATTTTACCGTCTCTCCCTTGAGGCAACTGTGAGCAGTTGGTCACAGCAAAAAATAGCCTAAAACAGGAACAACTTCAAAGCAAGGTAAAGATCATTCAAAATTAACACATTCCACTTCATCTGCCAAGCTCCCAGAAACGTTTGTTCTTTCAACAGAATCATTGAAGTTGCGCAAGACCAGGCCAGTCTGAGATTTGCATTCTGCAAAAGAGCTAAGTGCAATGAAAGAGCTGAAAGGGCTTAAGCATCACTCATTTGAGAAAGTGAACTATACTAGTTATAAACAACAGTTGTTTGCAGAATCACCAAGGTAGGTCACACTTTACGCTGTTATTACAACAAAACTCAAACACACGTCTCAAAATATTACACTTAAGTCTCTGGGAATACTGTACAGAATGAAAGCCTTAATAACATGGGAAACCAAAGCAACTCCACTGAGATAATGAGAGAGAGACATTTAGAAAACAAAGATTAAGACTGTGTGTGTGTGTATGTGTGTTGTGTGTGATCAGCACATGCCTGGTGGATGTTCTGTAAACTAATAAGCCTTCTTGTGATTAATCTGCCGACTAATCGCTCACAGTATGTACTTACAAGTTAACACCACCAATTGAAATCACCATTACCTTGCTCAAGCTTTCTCATGGCCTTGCAGAGACTGTCAGAGGAAGGCTGGAGGAGGTTTGATTATAACAAGCTCAAATTTAATGTCTCTACCACTAGCGGACTCATGGGGGTTATCTCGCATTTATGATTCTGTTTGTTATTCCTCTGCCTCTCTCCGATATCTCTCTCTATCTCAGTAACCTTGACACACTTGCACAGAGGGAGAGAAAAGAGAGGGCTAGAGAACAAATATTAAGTAGAAATAGAGAGGTGGAAAGAATGAAAAAGGAATTGAAAGAGAACAATAGTCACGGATAAACAAGAATAGATAGTTAAGAGTGAGTCAGAGAAAGACAGTGATTGAAGATTTGGAGGTAGGGACGTATATATAAAAGTGAGAACACCTAAGAGGAGACAGTTGCTCCTGTGTATTAATACAATACTGTGTTAAAGCACTCACTCACTTTTTTCTATAGAAAATGTAATCAATCCTCTTGGCTGAAACAACATCATCCTACTGGCTGGTACCTGACAGTAACAATGATGATACTATGAAATCTTTCATAAAGGAACATCCACTTTCAATCTACTCTTCTTCCATGTAGTATAAATGGTACAATACTTTTATTGAATAGAAAGGAGTCTACTAATACATAAAAAATAAATTAGAGAAGAATTGGATGTCAAGCATTGATGAACTGTTTTTGCATACATGTATTTTTATCTGTTAGTCCTAATGCTTTGTGTATACCATGATGGTCGGTCTGTGCAATGACTACTGTGTTGTTTCAATAAGGCTTCTTCTATCCAGTCAGGTCACACTGGGTTGAATGACAGGTCTGAAAGTATTACTGTTGGTTCTTGAGAATCAGACATGGGATAGTCAGACGTGAGGTGTTTGTGGTTGTGAGCCAGCCACTGCAAAAAAGCATGATAAGAGATTGAGAAGGAGATAGAGGAAAGTTAATTCACGTGTTGTCCACAAAGTATCTTTAAGGCCCTTGATAAACATTTGCTGATGTAATCTCATGAAGATTGCCACTCACAAATCTTAGACAACACAACCACACCTTGAAGAAGCAGTGCAGCCCCAGATTATCTTGTATGCACAATACCGTATATGATTTTGTGGATCTGTCAGTCACACGTATGCACCTTATCCCAGTAGATCACTTACAGCAGAGTGACTAAAAAAACACAAAGAGACCCCCTCCGTCTCCTGTTCAAACCCCAGTGTCTGAGCTCTTAATCCGGTTACTCGCTTCACCACTGTGTCCTGCCTCTTTACCCAAGACATGAGGCTCTAAGGCCCCCCACCAATTAACTCTTCAACACCAGTGATAAAGCCACTGCAGTGTTTGACTGGCGAGTCTTCTGTGATCAAATCTTACACGGCTATCTTACTGACTGACTGAGGATGAAATTCTTTCCTGGGGGAAATTCTTGAGAAAACAAAATTGCAGAATGTAGTAAACTGGAGCAAATTTGAATGAACTGGCCCACACAATACAAACTGTTATAAAAGCAGGCAGAAGGTCGACATTTTGAGACTATGTTAAAAATCTGATTATCGCATCCATTATGCAACACATGTGGGAAGGACTGCCTGGGAACATGTCGGTGAGAACTGAAGCCTTTATAGTCACAAAGAATAGACACATTCATCAAAATGCACATTTTTTTCCAGTAGCAAATGCTTGGCAACATCATCTTGGATCACTGGACACAACAGAGTGTCAGCATCCTACACTCCAATGCTCATGAGAACGCATGTAAACATCCCAGTGTGAGCACAGGCCTAGGCTGTGTGTACACAGATATGTACTGATGTACACAGTGTGTATGTGCTTCGGAGCTTGTCTGTACGTGCCTGCGGACACAGGATAAGCTCTGGCCTGGCTGAAGAGCAGGTTCATGGGAACAGAGGTCTCACCTGGTGGGGTGCATGCCTCAACAGAGGATTGAACTAGCACAGATCGTCTCTTGGAGGGCATGGGCATCTTCCTCTCTTTGTACTTTGCCAAAGCTGCTTGGACGGCTTCTGTGTGCAGATCTGAGGGAACATAAAAACACAGTTTAGCTACAGCATTAAAAAGGGCACCAGACATTTAAAACTCAACATAGACACATGATTACCAGATCTGAAGCGTTCATCCCTGGTGTTGGCAGCCCGAGACTTGTTGTGTTTGGAACCTGGGAGTGCAACTTGGGAGGAGGCCTGGATCCGGTTGTCAATTTGCAAAGAAGGATCTACACCTGCAGAGACAGAGGACCAGAGCAGCGAGAACACAGTCAGTATACTTTCTTTTAATGCTCAAAGTCAGAAATATTTGAAGCTTATTAAATCCTATCAATACATACAGTACACTCTTTGCAGAATGTGCCTTGGACAAAGAGCAACGCTACTGAATATTGCTCGACCAGATCAAGTATCCACAAGCTTAATGGTAATCCCTACTTAGGCTGCTTTCTTCTAATACAGTAGCTTTGAGTTGAGAAAGTATTCACTTTAATTAATCCAGCCTCTCTCACAGCTTTCCAGTTGCCTTCCAGCTTTCCAAGGGAAGCAAATGCAAATTACACAGCTGTAACAGAAAGGAGGTGATTAAGCACCATGAATGTCAAACAGACAACATCTTTTAACTAGAGCGTTTCTAAAATTATCAAACCCTCAAAGTCGTCATCCTCACACTGCTCCGCACTGCATGACGTAGGCAGTGATTCATCCTTTAGCTTATGCAGTTATCATTTCAGCTTCATTAAGAAACTCGTGGTTAGCATCAGAGGGGAAACCCAAGACTGCTGCCTGGAGGAAGGTCGCAGTTCGAGCTCCGTTAAGAGTCTTGCTACAACTGGCTTCGCTTCCTCTTCTTATGCTCTCATACTGATGTATTTGAAGGATGTATGAGCTTTTATCTCGTTGCACAAAGACTAAATCTGACCAAAAGGAACGAATGAATCAGAAGTTTGATCCAGATAAACCTCTTGACTCATTAATTATGTCAGGAAATTCTCATTACTATATAATGTTCTGCACGTTGAAGCTCTACTGCATAATGAAGGACAATATCACACACGCAGTACAACAGGAAGCTATCAAAGCGCAGCATCAGTACTATAACTCAGCAATACATCTAACAGATATAGTTTCCTGACAGTGGGACAAAGAGGAGAATAAACTTAAAAAGGATGCCTCTGTAGTTCTGTAGCTCAGTTTTGATAGACTATACAAACTAGTGCCACATTTCCACTACCTCCTGCTGGTTTCTGTCTGCAGCTGAAAAATTGTCTTTTATTTTTATTTAATCCAATGAAATCTGCTAACTAGGCTCATATGCTGAATATGCAGTAACAAAGACAACTGTAATTTCTCACCTGAGAACACAGCCAATTGTGTTTAATAGAACACACACAGTGGCACCAGTAGCACGACTTAAAAAGACGTTTATTCCTGAGTATGAGCATCATTGAGATGTTTTCACTGATGTTTTGATATTGTGTTTTTTTATTGTAAGATGAAGAGGAGTGATCTGGATGGCTACAAAGATAGTCATTTATACAAAGAGAGTATCATTTTTGGCGTTAGCAGTGATATTACAACATATTCAATGTGGTAATGGCTGAATGTGAGGGACTTATAATTAACACCACAACAGTCCAGCTCTTGAGAGACCCCTGCACATTTCATCCAGGGCTGCTCTGACTTTACTGGATACTGAGCCATGAGGAAAGCAAAAGAACTGTCAAAGGACCTGCGAGAAAAGGGAGTGCATGTGGCTATTTCAAGATGAACAATAATGGGCTGAACGGTCAAGTTGCCAGAAAAAAGCGGTTACTGTGCCAACGCCACAAAACAGCCTGCTAACAATATGCTAAACAGCAACTACACAAGCCTCAAAACAAGTTATTTGGAGTGATGAGACCAAAATTGAACTTTACGGTCACAACTATAGACACTATGAATGGTATATATCTTACAGATTCTCCCAGGGTATGTAGACTTATGACCACAACTGTACCTCTTTATTGTTCATCTTGAAACAGCCACATCCAACTTTCAGCTGAAGTTGTATGTGGGTTTTTCTTTGCAACCTGAACAATTTTTCTGGCAATTGTGGCTGAAATCTTTGTTGGACTACCTGACTGTGGCTCGGTATCAACACAGCCCTTAATTTTCCACTTCTTTATCAGAGCTTGAACACTACTGATTGGCATTTTTAAATCTTTGGATATCCTTTTACTGGTTTATAAAGTTGAACTCCCTTTTCTCGTAGGTCCTTTGACAGTTCTTTGGCTTTCCTCATGGCTCAGTATCCAGTAAAGTCAGAGCAGCCCTGGATGAAATGTGCAGGGGTCTCTCAAGAGCTGAGAAACTCATTGACTATTTATACACAGACACTAATTACAATCAAACAAGTCACAAGTGTGGAAACTTACCCTTCATAGCCATTTAAACCTGTGTGTGTCAACTTGTGTGTATATTATCAGGTCAAACATTCAAGGGTATATAAACTTTTGATAAGGGCCATTTTGGTGATTTCAGTTTTAATTATGATGTAAAAAGGGCAAATACAATTATGTGAAAATAAATGGCTTCACCTGACCACTATCATTAAAAAAAACAAAAGTTTTCAACATCAGTCATTTTTTCCAAAATATGGCCGATATTTCACAAATTCTACCAGGGTATGTAAACTTATGAGCACAACTGTAGCTGATTAAGTGGCCTGCTATGAACAGAGACTTAATCAAACTAACAGTAACTTGACTGAATCAAAATTAAACAAATGAGACTGGAACTACTAGTCATATTGTGGCATGATGGAAGGTCTACAAATCCACAAATGGGTGCCAAAATTAACAGTGCAGCTAAAAGGCATCTGTGACCAGACTGTGGACAAGTTTGAGGCTGTTCTGATATTGCAATCTCTGCTGACCCGTGACCCAAGAACCACACAGAGTGTCTGCCCTTGCTAGAAAACCCATTAGAAAACAGCCTTTTTCTACAGCGCCACATTCAGCCAACTAGATCCAACACCAAGCTGGCTGGCCAGTCAGCCGGCGAGCCAGCCATCAGCCCGCCCAGCTTTTCAGTGGCAGCTTAGTGGGGATCAGTGAGCTCCACGCTGTCAGCAACTCTCAGACAGCAGCAGCACACACACTGCAGTGCTGAGCAACATTCACACGCGCTTCAACTAAATCTACAAAATAACTCCAGTTCCAAATATTACACAAGGTCCAACGCAGCCTGAGGACATTTCAGGACACATAAGGCATGGGACACACGCCACATCCTCTGAGCATGGATAGACACATCAATATGTGCGGGTCCCTTACATCATGCAGACAGCCCAGTCAGTCACACAACGGCCTTTCCCCAGCGCCCAGAGGAAACAGGTCTATAGAACAAGCCAGGAAACCAGACCCCGTTGCTGGGCAGAAGACACTTCCCAGACACACCGGACTGAGCCAATCAGAGGCGTGCTCTGCAACAGCAGATGTTTTTATTGGCTCACAGCGAACTCTGATGAATTTTTAGCACCTGTCTGATGCAAAAACTTAATGGTGTGGCGGCTGATGACACACGTGCCGTGACTCGCTTCCTAGAGAGCAAATAAGCTTGGCTAATGTGTCAAGACTAATGTAACAAGACTACAGCTGTACACTAGAGTCACACACAAATTATTTTGCTTTGAATGAAATTTCACATGTACCTAATGTAAATGAATGAATAACAAATTCAGTTTGAAAGAGACTGCATTCATAAACAGCAAATGAAAAACTAGAGGTCTAAAAAAAGACCATCACTTAAGATAAAATTGGCAAACACAACCACCTGTATTCTCACTGAGGAAGTACAAAAATCTGATGCTGATGAACATACATTTACATGCCATCAGTCCTGTGTTAAGTATGCTGTCTCACAGTAAGTCCACACTCATTTACTCTCAAAGCTCACAGTAAGGCTCAAACGCCAACATATAAACATAGGAAATTAATCTGCTCTCTAACAATCTGGCTTTGTACACCTACTTTATTGCAGTTGGCACATGTGCTGTGACAGTGAAATACAAGGCAGTAAAACAGCTTATGAAATTTTGTATGGAGCTCAGAAGCCTACAGTCTATTGGTCTCCTATTTCAACCCTGCAGCTGTTAAACCATAACCCAGTGATTCATCCTGCTGGATGGATGTATTAAATCCCAATACATCCATTCATCCTGCTAGAAGCATGTGCTCTATCTGAAGAATCCCACCCTGCCCAAAGCCCATCCATTTCTGCTCTAGATCTATCACTTCCCCTCCTTCGGTGTTAGGATCCAGACGGAATGGATCTAACAATGAATCACAAAATAAACACATTACTCCATGATAACAAGGAGGGAGAGGGACAGCGAAAGAAAGGCAAGGATGGAGGAGATGATCCGCCCAAGCTAAATAACAGGCCTGCTAACTCCAGTGGAAATCCTTGAGTGAGCGGCCCACACCAGACTGGTTTCCACTGAGACTTGGCGTTCTGAGAACAGGCCAAACCAAAGACTGCTATGGACCCCGGAGAGAGGACAGAGAAGCATGAAGTATACAGACAGCGACTCCTCTCTGGGATTGACCACAAACCACTTCGACCCTAGTCTGCCCGATGCGGCTGGGACTGACTGCACGACTGGGGCTAAAAATACACTGAGTAGATATAGAAATGCATGTAGCTTCCTACACAGTCACAGTCAAAGAAAGATAATACAAACTGCCACGGAAACATACAGCTGGAGAACTTCACACCTCCCTGTTTTCAAAGTTAATACCTCTCTTCTCAAAACACCCACTGCCTAACACAGGATGACAGGAACAAACATGCACACACTAGCAATTAAAAAAAAAAAAAACATTCCTGAATATAATTAGTATTCTGTAAGACAAGGAAATTTACCTAAAAAATCATAACAACTTCATATCAAGAGCTTAGAATTTGCATTATGAGAGCAGCACACAAACAAACTTGACAAAATAATCCGATGGAGGATCTGTGGGTGACTTTGTGATCCAAACCTTGACCATTTAGTCCTCCATCATGTCTTCCTCCCTCTGGTTAGTATGATATATGGCTGATACAGGGCTATAGCATTAATAACACAGGTGACCACAGGTAAAGTCGTGGCCCGGGGAATCAAGGACACGTCAGCATTGGACATATCTCTCAAGTAGTTTTGTCAAAATTTTCTGCAGCATCTTTCACGACAACTTTATGACCACATGATATTCCATATTTTTAACTCTATTTCAACTTCTGCAGATGACTTCCGAACTTGTTTCAGACATGCTTTTAAATCGTTTTGTTACATTTTGGCATTTTTTATTTCAAATTTCTTTGTCGGATTTGTAAGCTGTAATCAAACTTGTTTTAATGACAAATGGAAAATATGTTATATGTAAATAGATCTGCGACTATAATCATAATTAATGACATTTCTTTTTTCTTTTTCTGTTTGCTTCTGCAAGGACACTATGCTAACTGCTATGCTAACACAGCTCCTGCCAAGTTAAATCCAGGTCTGGACAGTAAATTTTCTGCAGGCCTGTGTGCCTTACCTTGTATCTGTGGGATGTACGGTGCCAACAGCTTGCCTCTTTTCTTCTCATAGCCCTTCTGAGTGATGTCCCCTGTACAGAGACAGAGACAGAGAAATACAGAGGAATAGACAGACAGAGAGAGAGAAAAGGGGGGGGGGGGGCAGAGGGATGAGTCATTAGATTAGCTGTGCCCTGGTGTGTGTGTGTGTGTGTGTGTGTGTGTTTGCGTGCGCACAAGTGCCTCAGGATCACACTGCCAGGCTGGTTACACTGGCACCACGGGGCACCAGAGGAGGGTTGTGGTAGCAGATGACCAGCCCTCACCCACTGGATGTCTCTCTTACAACACACATATATATACATATATATATAGGAAGTGACATTGCAATTGTTCACCCACACCAGTATGAAAAGCACACTTGATCGATATGATAGCGTGGAGAATTTCCATTGAATACTTGGATGACAACATCGGCTGAGCGAGGGGCATTTAAAAGATCATTTGTCTGGTGCGTCTGGAACATTTTTCCTCCCAGCGTTTTTACCAGAAATAAAAATACTGCTGATGTCAGCATAAACTGAATCCGCCTCAGTTGTCTCCCCACACATAATTAAAAAGCGGTCTGTTAAATAAGGTCTTGCTGCATTTTAATTTAATAGCCTTGTTTGAAAGGAATATCACTGCACAGGCTTGGAATCTAACTTAAGGAAGAGAAAGAAGTAAGAGAGACAGAGGGACAAGGATGCAGACAGATGGACAAAGACAGAGGGTGAAGGTACGGGGCTAAGTAGTATTATGGCTCTGAAGATGCAGCAAGACATATAGCTTAACTCTTGGGAAGGTATAGACTAGACTAAGGAAGGATTACTGTATGCCAGTTGCTCAAATGGTGATGAAAACTGACAAAGGCACAACCATAATAAAACAAAAAAACATGACCCCAGCACTTCCTCTGTATTGGCTGCTAGTATTTCTGGTAATCAAAGCCAATAAGGTCATACTGTTAGGTCCATATCATAACAATCTGACAATAAAACAAGTCGATAAGTCTACAGCTATGCTAGCAGCTCTGTGAGGTTGTACTTGAGCTAAATGCTCTAGCATGAGGATGTTTAGCAGGTATAATGTTGATCATGTTCACCATGTTGGTTTAGCTTGTTAACATGCAAACATTTGCTAATTAGCACTTAACACAAAGTATAGCTGAGGCTGATGGGAATTTTATTAATTTTGCAGGTATTTGGTCATAAATCGAAGTACTGGACTGGAATAATTGAGATATTTAAATAAGAAACTAAAAAGTCTTCACTCTGAAAGTATTTCACTCTGAACCACAAATGTCAACCTCTAAGTAGAGCGAGAAAAAAAGTCAAAGGTTCACCAAAGTCAGCGGGATCCTGAATATGTGCACAAATTTTCATTGCAATCCATCCGATAGTTTCAAGATATTTCAGTCTGGACCACAGTGGTGGACTGACTGACAGAGGCATGACACTAACGTGGCTAAAAAAGCAGCAAAATTTGTTTTGAATCTAATTTATATGCAGGCTACGCATAGTTTCATCATCATCGTCGTCATGTGACACAAGTAGTCTTATCTACATCACAATTTGGCAGAGCATTTCTGATGTTCATCCCCTGTCTAATCTGATCCCGGTAGCTGCAGTTTATCATTTTGAAGAACCCAGAAATACTTAACACAAACCAGCAAAACACAATATCTTTGCAGTGTGACATAAAAGCGAATTAAAACTGATCTCTTCACTAAATGACATTGTCACAAAAAATGTCAAAAATGAAACTCATCCATATCCACATGGGACTTGTTCAAAAGACAGAGAAGTAGGTCACTGAATTTAGAGTGTTTTGGCTGCTTGTGGTTTGTGGAGATGTGTGTTTCTGTATATCAGACACTGTTGTGGGCCAGGATGAGGCTGATGGGGTTGAAGCTCGATCTTTTGCAGACAAAAGACACATTGATTCACTCGGAGAGGGCTGACTGACAACACCTCTAACGCAAACCATGACAATGTACACAATACAGTTTATGACCTCTCTAACAAGCTCTATCCCACTCTAACACTCCTAAAAAAAAAAAGGCAAACAAAGCTGTGGAAGAAGTGAAGCCTTTTGGAAAATATGCAAGTCAAACAGCCGGTTGCAAGGAGCGTCGAAGTCAAACAGCCACTTGACTTGACAAATTCATTGTTTTGGCAGGAAGCAAGAAACGCTCTCAAACGTCGACGTGAGATCTGGTTGGTCAGACTTTCCATTGGATGTCAACACTTGAGGTCAATAAATAGGGATCACACTGTGTCTTTTATGTTAATCTCCACAGGCTCTCAGCAGGGGTCATTAGGGTGTGGGTCAAGTAAAAAAGCAATAAGTTCAATAGAGCTGTCTGAATAGAACAAATTGATCAATTCCTCCCCCTTTGTGATCACATTTCTTTATCCTACCTTGGGGAACACTTTACTTGCTTCCCATTGAAGCGATTAACCTTTAACGATTCACAAAAGGTTTACTGGCCACACAAAATCTTTTTGATAATCTTAAAGTTAATTAAGTTAAATTGGTTAAATACTGATGATGTATTTTTCCTAAATTTTATACACAAAAAAATTACATAATTATCTGCTCTTTCAGCGCTCTTGAACACAACAGTGTAGCAGTGTGAAGGCAGGTGTTGTTGGTCACACTGCTTGCCGCGCTGCCTGCTGGTCCTGAGTCACCAGTGACAGTTGAATGCCTGCACTGTTAAATGTCCAGGAGAGCTGGAGGCTAGCAACAATACAGCGCTGTCCACAGTCCAGGCCGGCTGACCTGACACTGACTCTTTCTGGTGATAAGTGTCTCTGTTTGTGTGTGTGTGTACACATCAGTATATGTCTGCGTGCATGCCAGCGTGTCTGAGTGTGCGCACCACAGCAGCCAACCAGCCTGACAACCACACAATAGAAGGCTATTCTCTGCGGCGGCTCCAAATTCTGGCTAGTGCTTCAGTGGCCAAGCAGCCCCAAGCACACACTGATCCATCAAGTTATGTCTCAGTGAAGCTAATCTTTTGATCTGAGAACAAACAGCTTAGTCATTAAATATGGAGGAATGGACTAAACCATTCAATGGTAAACAATGACCCTTACCAAGAGTCTCAAAGCAAAATAAAAAAAGTCTGAGGCACCAAAGCATCACAATATATACTTGCACATATGTGTGCATGCATGTGTGTGTCTGCATTTTTATGTAGGCCTATTTGTAGAAACACACTCCATTTCCCATTTCTGTTTGAGCTTTGAGTGCCTCCATAAGTGAAAAATGGGAGGTTTCAAAGGTCAATATGTGGCCTGCTGTCTGGGGAATAAGGGGCGGGGGTGAGGGAGGGGGGAGCGGGATGCAGGAAAAAACAGAAATGGAAGGATAGCTTGAGTGAGGCTTAACACCTATGCCAAATTACATCATCACAAGGGACAAGTATAGCTTACAGTGTGTCTACAGCAGAGAGGGAAAACCTTTATTTGACCTGCTTCACTCCCCTGTATTGACTACAGGCTTTGCAATGTAATTGAGCTATGATAAAAAAAAAGAAAGGTAAATCTCCGAACAAGCACATGGGAGGAGAAGTGGCGGGGGGGGGGGGGGGGGAGGGGGGGGGGGGGGTGAACGGAAACACAAGAAGGAGAGACAGAGAGAAAGAGGAGGAATTTCTCATGTCATGATGGTTTGAGACTCATCATCAGGGGCTCAGCTGGAAGAAGTTTTTCCTCTACTCAGCCCCCACATCCACCTTCACCGAGACCACGCTCCTTTGTTCCCTTCATCCCTCCACTCTAACCTCTTCACCTTCATCTCAACCCTTTGAGGGCTCACACCGTCTGCACATACTGAGCCTTTCAGTCATCTCCTGACCTCTAAAGACTTTTCACTTTTTAATTCCCTGCAGCTTTTCTTGCCGAGGGGAGACAAATAAAAAAGACAGAGAGGGATATCATGTCCACATTTTTTGGGGGGGTATAAATGCTAGACTTGTGATACTAGTTTTCATTCCTCTGAAGTAACAAGATGTGATTTCCCAGAGACCAAAGGCATTTTTGTTCTGGCACATCATGCAAGGTTGTTACCGTAAACATTCCTCTCACCCGGCCCTGAATCCAATTTTCAAAATAGGGATGGTCAATCTTGTGACACTCTAAACAGTGACAGCAAGAGAGCCGCTGTCCTTTTCTTTGTCTTATTGACTATAATTGACTGATGGCTATTGAGTATAATTGACTGATTGCTACTGAGTAGAGCTGGATCCTCCAATGAAAATTACCTTGCATCTTCCTAGACGGAGCTCTTCAATCAGGAGGAAAATACTGAAACACGGCACATTCTTCTACAAGCCAGCGCAAACATGTTACGGATAGACAACGAAGCTTTGAATGAAGACGGTGAGACTGGCTTTACTCAGGGTGTGACGTTTACCTTAATAAGACTAGTAAAAATAAATTGGCAGCGAGACAAGATCACACACATTTTCTCTCATCTTTTAGATGCAGAAAGATGAGACAGGGATGTCAAGTCTTGCTCTCAAGTATCTCCCTGGCCTGGGTATCACACACACACGCGCATACACAAACACACACACACACACACAAGCAGCAGAAACAGTAGCAGCTAGGGCTTGACAATTACACAGCAATAGTCTCAATGTTTAAAGCCCTGCATCTGTGTTTTCCTCTCCTGCTGGCTGCCCATTAAAAACAGATCCCACGCCGAGTGTGTGTTTGTGCAAGCAGTGTGTTTGAATATGTGTGTGTGTGTGTGTGTGTGTGTTTGTGTGTGTGGAGCGGTGAAGCCAGATTGTCTATGTGCCTGCCTGGCTATGAGTCTATCACAATAACCAACACTAGTGCTGGGGGATCATTTAATATCATAACATATAGTCTCTAATATACAACTTTATTGTTTCATACTCTCATATTGAAATATCATGGTTCACGGTTGTCATTAATCAACTGACAAGTAAAATTGTACCTAAATCTGATCTGTGGGCTGAAACAATTTGAAGAATATGAAGAAAAAAAATGCTTGAATATCTTCAGGTCTTTCAGTGTTGGTTGGAATTAATTGATAATGAAAACGATGGTTATTAGACATTAATAAGCACACTAATAATTAGATGATGCTGTGATACCAGTTTTGTCCATATTGCCCTTGGATAACGGTGAAAAATCATTTACCCTGAAATAAAACTAGTCATGTCTGTGCCACACTGCTACTCTCCTCTCCTCCTAAGTGACAGACACCCAGAGATCTAGCCCCACCCACCCTTAATGTCAGTTCCTGTGCCAGGCTGACCCACAATGTGCCAACACTGCTGCCGAGCCAGCGACCAAGCAGTCTGCTCTTCAGCCACAGAAAACCACAGCTTAATATTTAAACAGGGCAGCATTTGCTCTTTTGGCTTGTGTGTTGATTCCAACAAAAGCAGATGTGTCCAGCTGTCATTTAGCAATAGCTGTCCCACATACAAATGTTGGTTTTACACATTTGGATTAAGCTTTATTGTAGACTGGTGCAGAAATGTTTAATTTTTCCAGTGCATACTTGCAGTGGAACCAGGAGTGACCCATTATAAGTGTGCATGGTCGGCTCTCTGCGTTATTCCTCTCATTCTCAACGTCCAGTGCAGATAAGATGTGATATACATGTGCTATTCACAACTTTACCTGATGCACAAAACAAACCTGTTACTGTTGTGAAAAATGAGCAGGGATATAAATAAGTACAGAGGCAAAAAGAGAGAGAGAGATGGAGAAAGAGCAGCTCCACACCACAGACTCAACCACATGTCTAGCTTATTATGCTGTCTACATGACAAAAAAACACTGAGCAAGCAGCATAAAAAGTATATTAACAGTATAGTGTGCAATGACCACAACAGACCTCTTTTCAATTGTTTTATCAGACAAAGACAGAATCACTCACATGCAGAAGCCAGAGGAGCAAGCAGAGCAGCGATGATGCGTCTCCATCACACACAGAGAGAGAGGGATGCTCGGACGGATGGAGGGAGGGACAGCAGAAGAAGAGGCCAGCGGCAGAATAAACAGGCAGTCGGGTCAGCAGAGGCTAACCAGCTAACAGGCTAACAGGCAAACTCTAGAAGTCCTCCTGCTGTCATAAGTCAGGCCCTTCAACATCCTTTGTTTCCTCTCATGGTGAGAGCAAGAGAGTGAACGAACCCCATCTCGCTTCCCATCCCTTCCCATCACTCCCCTCCCTCTCTCAAACGCAGCGCACCCGACTCCCCCCCCTCTTCAATCGACTGCCCCTGCCACCCCCTCCCCTCACTCTCTCTCTCTCTCTCACTCTTTCCATCCTTCTATCCCTCCCTCCCTCCCTCCCTCCCTCCCTCTCTCTCCTCCCAGCTAAGGTCTCCACACAAAGCCGAGCTAGGCTCCAGGATTAGGGTGTCAAAGCAGACCCCTGCCCCCCACCTTCCCACGTACCAATCTCACACATACACACACACACTGTACAAAACTATGAAGAGGCTTCGTTAGCCTGTTACAACACGTTTATGCAGGTCAAGTTACAGAATATGCAAGTCTTGTTTCACTGTCAAGAGGAAGTTTCTACTGTATCCTGCAAGAAAACATACCCATACTCTTTTACCTCTAGAGGCTGTATTGCTACAGTAATTTACATCTTCACATTGCTTTGTGAAAAATGTGGCGTATATTTTAGAGTGAGGGAGAAGCTACGTTTGGATAAGATTAGGCTTATCGCGATGAGGAGACCTTTGATGTGGAGGAAAACACTGCCCTGTGTTTAGAGTGGTTGGAGATAGAGTACTATAGCAGTCCCAGCTGGCTTATCACCCCTAAGTAAGTGTGTGTGTGTGTGTGTGTGTGTGTGTGTGTGTGTGTGTGTGCATTCGCATTTCATTTCAGAAATTAGAGACCTATTCACCCTATGGCAGTAAATTTCAATGAATAGCTGCATATAATTGGGCTCAATAATTGCTTGCTAGCACACATTAATGGACCTGTGCAAACACTCCGTCAAACACCCACGTACAATAGATCATCTCCTCTGTGTCTTTTTTAATACTTTAATTTTTATTGTTTTCAGCTCTGGACACAACAGCATGAGCACACATACAATATAATACTACAAAAATAGTTGTTTAGGTCAACTCAGACATGTGTATACGTTCCCTTTTCCAGTTATTCTCTATCCTGTCAGTTAAGTTACTTGTTTGGCATCATGTTTCATATAAGTAATCCACTTTTCCCAATTCTGAATGGTTGTTTAACTTTTAGCAGGTAGGTCAACTTTGATTGAACAGATATCCTGGACAATATGGAACCATTGCTCTTCCCTGGACGATCAGCTTTACAACAATTTCTAGTTATAGTTTTTTGTTGGCTGTAAGCAAAATTTTTGCCAGATATCTATCTCGTCTTTGTACTGCCTCCTCAGTGTTCCCTAGGTGCACCACAGCACATTGTTTTGGAATGAAATATCCCATAATCAGTTCTCCTGTTTCAATACACTGAGACGAACGACATGTCACCTTGGACCAGTGAGTCAGTCACCCTCTACATGTTGGTTAAAGCCTGTACATGATCACAAGCTATTCACATGTTAAACCCCTGTACAGTGTAATAAGTGCTACATTATGAACCTTATAATTAGAGCTGAGAGGATTAATCGATTAACTGATTGGTGGATCGACAGGAAATGAATCGACAACTACAATTTTGATCATTGATGTGATATGAGGATTTGATGGTTTTCTTTGTCATATTTGATAGTAAATTTATTTGAGTTTTGAACTATTGGCTGTATAAAACTAGCGATTTAAATACGTGATCTTGGGCTCAGCAAAATGTCCGTTTTTTTCAAACATTTTATAGACAAAATCAACTCATTAAGAAAATAAGATTACTCAATAATGTAAATAATTGTTGCATCCTATTTTATAATGATCAATTTTCGATTCAGCTGGAAGAAATGTATGAATAATATGTCTTGCCTAATGTTCAAGGCTGTAGTTTGTTGTTGTATTGGACTGGTATACAGCATTATAATGATGTTCTTCTACATTGTCCCTGGACATCTCCAAATGACACAAAGATTTAAATTCAAGTTTCACAAAGGTTTATAGCTTATAAAAGTGTATCACATTCTTCGATGGTTTCCATTCTTTTGATCACTTCGTGTATATATTCAAACAGTCTGCAATACTTTTCTCAAACATGGCTTGTTTTGTTAGAGAGTAGACGGCATGGCATTTGCCCTAGACTTGTTTCTATCGTGGTTTGACTACAGGCCAAATTACTCTAAGTCACATACTGAATGTCTCTCAGATGAACAAAGCAGTACAGTACTGTACTTTTCAATCCAGCCAAGAGATATCGTGTAACCTCAAGGCTATAACTAACATGTGACTACAGATTTATTCCTTTGTACAGCTTGAGTCATACTGAATGACATGAATGCATAGTGTAAGATCATTTATGTGACACACATCCTACTGGAAGGTTAAAGACAGTCAGGGACGGGAGGAAAATGGTAAGTGTTGCAGAAAAGAGGGGTTGATTGAAGATGACAAGGAGCTTGACACTAAGAGCCAGCTGGAGAAACGGAGGGGGGCGGGGCCAACGGGAGGAGGCTTTAGGAAGAATTTAGAGACAGAAGGGGGTGGGAGAGGAGAGCAAAGAGAGAAGAGAGAAAAAAGGAAGGAATAAAGGAGGATATGATTAAAAGGTAATGACTTCCTTTTCCTTTCACCAGACACACAGACACATGCTAACACACACACACACACACACACACACACACACACACACACGGACATCCCTGAGCCTAAAGCGCTGGGGCGTCTCTCAGTCTCCATCCATCAGCGGTTCAAATCGCACTGTCGCATCGCTTTTAATTAAGTAGTGCCAACGAATTAGGAGACTGAACGAACCCTCCATTACCACTTTGCTAATACATAACCTCCTCATCACATATGCACACTCACACATACACACACATAGCCCAAAATCCGCCTCCATCCCCCAGGCTCTATATGGCTGGTGAGCAGACAGACAGCGTGAATAATAAGACATTAGATGCAGCGCTGCCTTACACAGAGGGCCCTGCAGCTGTGCACTGATTTGGGGAGCAGACGAGAGGGGGGCCATAATTAACAGTCACAAATAAACACTGATACTGTATGCACATACATCAAAGGAACACACACATACACACACACACGTGTGTGATGCTTGCACCAGTTTTCACAAAGACGCAGATGCAGATCAACTCAAGAGCAAATACTGAAGCACTTAAATCAGGGATCGAGCCAGTGCACACACATGAACAGTCGCACATAAACACACAAACCTCACACACTGGTCTCTGGTTGTGTGAGATGTGAAAGTATGCGTGATTGAACTGGTGTGTGTGTGTGTCTGTCTTTGTGAGGGCCAAGACCTCGACCGAGAGTGATGACATTTTTGGAAGATAAGGAGAAATTGGCCAGTTCTCACTTTTTCAAAGGGCTGTTCAAGGGTAAAGTTTGACTTTAGGTTTAAGTTAAGTTTAGGATAAAGTTTGGGCCTGAGCATGATGGTTAAGGTTAGGATAACGGTCAAGAGACTGTAGTGTGTCAATGAGGGTCCTCACAGATATCTAAACACAAATATGTGTGAGTGTAAGTGTGCGAGAGTGTGAGAGCGTTGGATCTGGCTGCAGTCCAAACGTATTCATCTCAGTTCCATTCAGACACATGATACGCTGGCTGGACTGAGCTGCACAGTAACTGTGCGATGTGCTGCTATTCTGGCTCTCAGCCAGAGTTTCATGACGTGTAAACATGCATCTCACCTACACAGATGGCAGCAGCAACCGTCATATCCAACATCACGCAGTGCAACTGCACATATGGCTCACTAACACCACCCTGAACAATGACAATGAAGAGCTAGTGCAGGAAACAATAAATCTAATCTGTAATCCTGTTGACCTCATCATATATATATATATGCACATCACACACACATATATATATTATACACATAGATATATATACATCACATATATATCCTTTACTATCTAAACCTGCTGGAAAGAAGTTCCAGAGCCCAGAAGAGGACTGGACAAAATAAACTCATAATAAATGATGAAGTAAAATAAACAAATTTGAACCATAACTTATATTATTATGGTTACATCACTAGGCTATTTATAAAATGAACATAAAGATAAATGGCAACAGTCTAGAAATGCAAGAACTGTGTAGTAGAAAATTATTATTTCACACCAGAGTCTCTCATTATCTGTAAGTGCTTTCATGTTCCCTGTGTGTGTCTCTATGTGTGTGATTTGTAGAGCGAGACATCTGTGTGACAGGCGTGACCGGTGTGGGAGCCTCAGAGTAAAGAGTCTGCCATGAAACATGAGAATCTGTCTGCAACCAACAAACACCACTCTGTCTCTACTCCAGCTATACTGATGGACTAACTACTATATTTACATGTTTAGCTCAGGAGTGCCAACCTTACTGTACTCGCTAACGTTGCCCTGCCGGTTCATTTCTTTAATGGCATGCCTATAAATCAGCTCTGCTTGTGGTGACGGCTACTGGATCTCCCTTGAGCCACAGAATACCATGTGTGTTACTGTCAATTGGCCAATGCCTCTGACTTGATGACTTACTTAGAGAGTAAACAGCGTTGCACAAAAAAGAAGAACAGTATCTAACTAGCTGCCGGTGAATAGCTCAGCACCAAACTGAAGCTCCATCCAACTTGTCCTCATTGAAAAAAAATGCTTCTTGTGTGTGTGTTCAGTCCAGTTCTCACAATAAATGACTGATATTCAGCAGTCGACCCCCACTGATAAATGACATGATTAGGAGACTGAAACTAGACCATGAACTAGGTTGTTATGTTCCTCATTGTAAGCAGTTTTAAGAAGGAAGAAATCAAGTCAAGCAAAATGCAACAAAAATGTAATAGCCTCCATTCAGTGCATCACAGCTCTATTCTCAAACTCAACAATCTAATTTGTGAAGGGAAATCTGCTGCCATTGTCCAGACGCTATTCAACATGCTTAGCCACACATCCGACTGCTTTGTGTTCCTCAGGGAACCTGTTAAATAACCTGAAACTAATGTTTTTACAGACTGTGGTTCTGATAATAATAAAGGTGAAAATGACCTTTGTTTACTGAATTTAGCCTTTTTGATATAAAATGCAGTGTGATATGTATAAGATGAGTATTAAACTATACAGAAACAGTGACAACAGCTACAAACAGCTACAGCTACAACACAGAACTTATGATATTGATTGCAGCTTACGCTTACTTGGCAGGGGCAGCTCACAGCACTTACAGCATCTACTGTACCTTCATGCAGAGACACCCTGAGTCCCTGGTGTTTGAGATACGAGTGGGATGGTGTCCCATCTGAAGCTCCCAGCTCTGTGGGTTCTGCTCACTTCTCTGTATGGCCTCGGAGGATGTGGAGAGATTTATTGTCTTCTTCTTTGCCCGGTCATTACCATATGAATGACCATGTTTTCACCAGCCTGACACAGGCTTAGCCATTAAGCTCTTTGCGTATACACACACATATACAAACACCTTCGTTATAGTGAGGGATAGCGGGGTGGGAGAGAGCCGGGTGTTTTTGCATGAACGCACAAAACGGCTAAACATCTACACATGGGCACCGTGGCAATCCAATTAAAAGGGTGCACACACAGATACACTCGGTGGTATGAGAGATGCAGGCTATCGCCCCCGACTGTGTGTTTGTGATTGTGTTTGTGTATCTATACGTCGAGGGCCAGAGCTAACTAGCACTACTCTAACAAGCCATACCGCAAAGTCTTTTGTTCCTTGCCTGTGATTCATGACCAGGTCTTGGAGGGGAGCCCAGTATCAGTGTGGGATTACATGAAAGCGAGTGTGTGTCTGTGTTTAACCTTTTCTTCAGAGAAACATACCGTAGGCATATTATTTCTTGTCATCACTGCTGATGTGAGGTTGTATGTTTTCAGATGTATACAGCTTTTTACAGAGAGCAGAGCAGGGCTAATCAGGGGAGAGAGGATCACCACAGCATTGGCGCAGGTCAACAAAACAAGCGGGTGGACAAACACTGTAGAACAAATATGCTGAAACTACACTTGCGATGGCGTCTACAGTATGTGTGCATTGTTGACATATTACAACAATGGCCCGTTTGTGGGCTGCAACTTTTTTTCATGCCCTACTTTTGATTATTGATCATTTTGTTTAGTTTGCTTTTTATCAAACAATGTATCCCTTAGTCTACAAAACGTCTGAAAATTGTGAAAGATCTGTCACAGTTTCCAACAACCCAAGTTAACCTCCTCAAGTAGCTTGTTTTTGTCCGAACACCGAGATATTCAATTTACAATGACGTAAAACAGGGAAAAGAAGCAAATCCTCACATTGAGAAGTTGGCACTGGAGAATGGTTGACATTTTTGCTTGATGACTGACTCACAGGAAAAGGGGTTTGGGTTTGTCCAAAGGTAACAAAATCCACCCAACAGCACTTCTAAAGCTTCTGTTTTTACAGTTAACATAATGTAGCTTGTTTGTTTCATTTGTACAAAAACTGAAGTGTAACAATAACAAAGCACTGTTTTACGGGGGTAATGTGACAGACTATTTCTTGGTTGCGACCAGTAACTCCTTGGAGTCTCTGCTGGTTGCCGGGCAACTAGAAATTATTATTATTCAATTATCAAAATTGGCACAGATTAATTTTCTGTTGATCAATTAACTGACAAGTTGTTTCAGCTCTACTGGAAAGGCAGCCTTGTGTTTTTATTCTACTTATCTATTTAGGATATGGAATTTGAGAAGGACGCTTTATCGAATAATCATTTCAGCATTATCGGAGATGCAAGGTTTCTTACTCTCTTCCATTCATATCCACTCACTGTGAATAGTGAGTGGATATGTCTTTTCCAACATACTCAAACAGTACAAACAGTACAACAGGCTGATCTCCCCAGGTGCTGGAAAGGATATTTCACCTCTTCTCCACCACCATCTGTTCCTCTCGTTCCATTTCCCTTCCTCTTTACATCACAACCCCACCGTTTTAACATCCCAAAATATACAGGCGGGGTAACACAAGCACAGCCGTGATACTAAGACTACTCCTTCTAGCTCCGCAGGCATCATCGTATTTGTTTTATATCCGAGCGTGCAAACTTTTAGCTTTTGTGAATGTCTTAGGCTGAAGATGTTGAGCAAAACAAAAGTGATAGTCAGCAAAGACAGTACAGTAAAATCCTGCTAACCTGGTGAAGTAACCTTGAGTCTCTGAAACTACATGGAAAGTGGAGTCATATGCGAATCCAACCTGAACATCAACCTTTGCTTTTCATTTTTCCTACAAACTTTTCATGACCTGGAAGTTTACATAATTTTCAAACTACGACATCTACACAAGCATATCCACGATGTAAAAATTTAAAGTTTGCATCACAAATTAACACCTCTGATGTTGTTTTTTCCCCTTCTTCCTTCTCTTCCCTGGTTACATTTTTTTCCTCTTCCTCCCTTCGTCTCTCAATGCCCCCCCTCCCCACTGACCTTGTCCTTTTTTCTGGCTCTGCTTAATTTTTTATACATCAATCTCCACAGATTGTATGCTAGTGTAGAGTCAGGATAAGGAGGGAATAGTTGAATAAAATAAATTAACTTTAACAAGAAATTTTTAATTGAAAGAGCTGCAGCTATCTTTGAGAACCAAGCTACATAACTCTTAAAATCTTTTGTCAATGCATATGCCCCAATGGGGAGATATGTCTGTGTGAATGTGAGGATGTGGACATACTGTACTTACACACTGTCTAGCTCATGTGTCCATGTGATTGCTAATCTATAATTCAGCAGCGCGGCACTTGCACTTTCTCTGCCACACAACCCGGCTGAACTGTACTCCTCTGGGTGCACCCAAGCAATTAAGTAGAGCAGTGATAGCGCTCTCAAGGCTGGACTTAAGCCTTTTAAATTTTAACACAGCTCAACACTGACCCGGCCCCTGTTAACAAGGCCTGGGCTGGCTGGAACATCTGGTTGCCCTCAGACAAGATATTTATTACTGGAGGAGAGGTGAGGAACAAAAAAAAATACTGTAAATACAATTTATCAAAAGCCAGTAGAGTTGAATTTGGTAGCAACAGGTGATGTGTAACAATTTACATTGTACTGCTGTGCATACATCCTGGTTCAGACATGGTGTACTCATTTTTTGGATGATCACTTAGAAATATTCATACTTTAGAACGGAAGGAAAGTGTGAGTGTCTGTCTGTGGGAAAGAAGGGGCTCATTAAAGTCAGCCTCATCTGAGATCCACCCCCTCTCCCCACACACACACACACACACACACACACACACACACACACACACACACACACACACACACACACACACACACACAATTACTAGACTGGTTATCCTGCTGCGATAAACCCACTAAAACAGCATAAACACTTAAACTCAAAAACACACATGCAAAGTATGTACGTATACCACACACATACATCAGCAACAAACAAACATTTAAACTCACATATATAAAGGACACATACCCACAAATTCAGTCACTTACACACACACACACACAGACACACACAGTGTGAGCAGTGCATTAACGAGAGCAGAGGCAGTATGAGGAGACAGTCCAGCTGGAGCACATGTGCAGAGCTCCTGTTCTAATGAGTCCATTAGCCAGTAGCACAGCAACCGCAACTGCTACCACACACACACACACACAGACACACACACACCACACAAATAAAATATAAACATATGCAAAATGCACACTTTAAGCACACACACTTTTAAAACACATTCATGTCATACATATTCACAAAAAAAAAAGGCGTCCTCTGCCCCTGAGGCAGAATCAGACCCCCATCAACGTGGCACGTTCATTTTGCTGTGATAAACTGATACTCAACATAACTGGATAACAGTGACAATAGCGTTCCTGTCAAACAAGCTTATCGTGTTACATGATAGAATCTTGCCCGTCCCCACCGGAGTGCACGCTGAAGGTTTAATAATGGTGGGCTTTTGTCTAATCTGTCCAACAGAGGGTGCTAGAGCAATGTGTAGCCTGAAGGCTCCCACACCATCCTGTCTTCTCCTGTGCTTGGTCTCATCTCGTCTGGTCCCTTCATTCCCTCCTCCTCCTCCTCCTCTCCCCTCTTCCTCCTACGTTAGTCCGACGGCCTCTTGACACACTGCACAAGACTATTTACAGATCCAACTAGATAGAATTTCTAAATGTATATGTTTGTGTGTGTTTATATTTTGTCTTTTAAAGTCACTATGTGGCTTTTTTGTCTGTCCAGCCATGTGCATGAAAAGTACAGTAAGATTCCCTTTTCAATTACTGAAGTATGAACATGAAAACTCTCATTGATAGCAACCCATTACACCATAATCTCTGTCTATTAACAGCATACTTCCACTATGGCCTGCGGCGACTCTGGGCTCTGAAACGAGTGCGGGTGACATACTCTATTTGAGGACCAGCAGCTTGCAGACAGAAGCCGACATCTCATATATGGGTTGACATGTTGAGCTATATCCACTTGTAGGTAAATCCTTAGAGTGTGTGTGTGTGTGTGTGCGAGAAAGGTAGCAGCACGCCTGAGCTCATCTATCACGGCGGTTTTGTGTGTGCGTTTCCTAATGAGTGTGCTCTTAATGAGGCTCAGCTCTGTGCTCAGCTCTCTTAATAAAGGCCAAGCCATAAAAAAAACAATCACTTTACCTCGGCGGCACAAGCAAAGAGCAACACTTGCAAAAAAAGAAAAAGAAAAAAAAAGCAGGCTCTTGACCTATGCAGCCAAGTGGAAGCCATTATCTTTCCATATGGATTTAGCGTGTTTATAGCTGGGCTGTGAGTGCTGAAGTGAAAATCTCTCTATTGTATTAAAAGATATAATCTATGAATCTATGTGTAATCTACTGCAGGCATTCCAAAGAGCATACACCTCTGTCTAAGCCGCAATCATCTAAATTTGTTTCTGCAATAATAATAATAAAAAAAATTTCAAAAAGTTTTATTGGATCTAGATAAAAAATACAACACTCCAGGGAAACAAGTACATGATGTTTCCATTCAAGGGTTAGGCTATAGTCCTTTAGAGAAATACTGAAAATGTTACAAAATACAATGTTAAGAAAAATTCCTGCATCTGTGCCAACATCGCAAATTAATCATTTGTCTCTTGAATGATGATCTGATTGTTCATCATATTTTATTAAATCTGTTCCCTAGTTTATTAGCTTTGTTTTGTTTTAATATCCTGCTAATTAACTGACAAACAGGCCAATAAACTGGACTAATAAACAGAGGCCATAAATGTTTCAGCATTGGAAATATGCCAATATTCTATGATTGTTATTGCAATTGTAGTTTTGTGTATTTAGATTCCTGTCATTCTCTGAATACTGGCTGTACTCCGCACATACACACAAATACCCATATATGGAGTATACCTGAGCCCAGCATTGAAAACGGCATTAACATGGCACGGCTTTGGAACACAGGAGCAGCTACTGATCTCAAATGAGCCATGTCCCTTTTTGCGCAGCTAGAGAGCGCTGAGAACGCAGACGGGTGTGGGGGGGGGGGGGGTGAGAGGGAGGCGAGGAGATTGGGAGAGAGAAGGATGGAAGATGAGTGACAGATGTCTGCTCTTTTACTGTACCCGCGTGAGAGCGATGCCAGCCAGAATATGACCTCTCCCTCAAAGGCATTTACAATGCTGATGTAACTGCACAGCTCCCTTCAGGCTGAACTAATCTGTACAACACACTGGACGCTTACCTTCCACCCTCTTATTGAAGGTCACCACCGACCGAACGGGGACGAGAGCGTATGGACGTGTCGACCTCTATTACTGTGCCTGTGTGAGAATGGCTCTGTTTGCCATGTGTGTGTGTGTGTGTGTTTCATGTAGCGCTATCTCTGCTCACTGTATTGTCTTAAAAGAAGTAGAGCAGAGTGCAGTGTGTAGCTCTGACCTCACCTGACAGGCGCAGGAAGCTCACAGCCACAACATTCACCAACAGCCCAAACCGTAACGGGCAACTAGATAAAAAGGTACCGATTCCACTGAAACAATGCTCTTAAAAGAATAGTACAACAGATAAACAAGTTCATAGGTTGCTCTCTATTTTTAGCTTTACTTTAAAGGAATTGAATTCAAAAAGAGTACATTTGTGAAATGTGGGCTATTTTAGCTTTAAAACTGTGCCTTTCTTTTATTTTTCTGAGTGCTTGTACTCATGTGAAGCATGACAGCGGAGAAAGAAGCAGAGCAGGAAATGTGATGATGAAAGCACGTCATTGTAAAGGCTGATGGTTAAACCTGCTATACAATCCCGTCTGAAGGGAGATATTATGTGGCACAGTACAATGATCAGCAGCAGTTAAAATAGAAGCCATACAGTGCCTCTCAGTGCTGTATGTCTTGTATATATTTTGTCCTTTGACAACTAGTTTTATGGTGTTTCCTGGAAAACGGGAAGCTCCTCTAAAAATAGTTGCGTAGACGGAGACTTCCAAACAGACAAAAAAAGAGAGCTTAGTCATTTTAGATTATAGCCTATCTGAAGCAGACCTTATTTTCTTCGTCCTCTCTGTCTCTCAGCCTAACAAGGCCTAGTATACAGTGCATTTCACTGTTTGTCCATACATTCCACCAAGTATGACATAATTCTTTATATAGGCCTTTGCTTTTTCCACACTCTCTTTCCCAGATAAGGTGCAAAGTATTTCCATGGTGCTCTGGATTCTCCCCCGAGGGTACCTGGCCTTGGCATGAACCCCGCCTGCCGGCCCGCCTGGGTGAGTAACTGCTGCAAGGGGCTGGTGGGTGGGGGGGGGGAGTGGGGGTGGGGGACATGCCTTTGAAGTGTTTGGACTGGTGGGATTCATTTGATGAAAGATGGAGGGTGAGAAAAAATTAGGAGGGCGGGAGCAGGAAAGGGAAGAGGTGCTGAAAGATAAGACGGAGAGACAGAGAGAGACAACAGGGAAAGATATTGATTGGACAATGGAGAGAAGAGAGAGAATACAAATAAAGGAAGAGAAGGATTGAGTAGGTAGACAGGAAAAAGAGAGGGGGGGCAGGTACTTTGAAGTTATGAGGAGAGCAAAGATCTGCCTCCCTAGAGTAACACCAAGGGAAGGTTGGGGCCTGCAATCGTAAAGAAACGAAAGAGACGATGAATCATGATGGGTCAGATAGGAGCTAAAGTGAACTTTTAATAATTTTGTTTACTTCTTTTGACTGTCAAATAACATGAAACACAGCCAGAGCTTCGAGCACTGATCACTTCGTCTTTGATGTCTTTACCGCCATTCAGCTGCTTAACTATCTGCATTTCTCTTTCAGCTGTTTTTTCTTAACAGAGTTTGGTAACATGTGATTCTCTCCATCTGATTCGGCCGGGCCAGCAGTGGTGATTTAAAGCGAGGCTTCCAGCACCTGCAGCACTAGTACCCAGCTGTCCGACATTGTCTGTCCCAGGCAAAGGTCACCATGGTGACAGCAGCAGCTCTCTCCTGGGTCGTCTCACACGGGGAGCAAATGCACTGAGAAAGACTGATTGTCCCTGTTTTCACTGACAGAATGAGACCAAATTAACAGAAAACCACAGAAAACAAACACTGTTTCTTCTTTGCATGCTGTAAATGTACTCCGTCCTGCTTCATTTCATTTAACTCCAAAACAAACAAATTTGTCCTAAAAAAAAAAGGCAAGAGGACCAGACCTCAGTTCTTGAGAAACATGAGAAATCTGTGCATTCGCTGTAAAGTGAAATAGGATGTGCTTTATCCTCTTAGAAAATAAACGGACGCAGGTCGAGTGCTGACAGACGGGGTGATGGAAAATGACAGAGATGAGAGTGGGAGCAGGGAAAGAAAGTGCAGTTTATAGGACGGAGAGATCACTTTATCTTCCCTTCACACTCCCTGGCCTCCCTTACAGTTGCCAGTTACTTCCTGCTCTATTGTGTAGAATGTTGGCGGTACGTACAGGAAACGGGCTCTTTGTTTCCTTTCTCCTTCCTGTTAAGAGAAGAATGTGTGTGGATACTGGGCGGGAGGGACAACATACGCTGTGTTTGTGAGTTACCAGGAAGGAGCTCCTGGCGGAGACCTTTAGACTTGGAAACACACATCTACACACACATACACACCAGCAGAGTTTAAGGCTGCACTTCAAACGGAGAGAGAGCGAGAAGCCAACAGATGCACAGATGGGGGTGATATCTGATACTTAATATACAGACATTTAACTCAGGCACAAATGCAGACAGCCACATGCAAAACATTAAATCTCATCTGATTAGACACCTGATCCTGGCTGATGAATTGATCAATTTCACAACTCATCAGGGAACTGAATATAAATCATCAATGGCAGGCTCTCAGCTACAACATATGTCATGTCAGCCAACTCTATTTACCACTCTATATTGATTCACGCCTACACAATGGCCTCTGCAAATGTGGAGCTCTTTTTGGCTTGAAATATCCCATCCATCCTCCACTTAATCTACCCTGCATGGCTGATAGCCAAGAGGAGAGAGGAAATTTATCACAACGCTCCATCAAAAAGATTAAAAGCTAAGTATACGGCCCCAAATCTTTCAATGTGTTATTACTACACGGTAACAGCACGCTATGAGGCTGAGCTCAGAGAGGAAGCCTACTTCTTTCTTCAATGAGGGTAAATGAGGTTACCAGTAGATCCCATGTTAATACGCCATGAACCTCGCTCACCAGTCTGACACATATGCGCGCCATCAGTTATGAGTTTTCAAATTTCCTTCTTGAATCAAGCAGCTGAGGATGTTTTCGATGGAAAACACTCAGCTCAGCTCAGTGTCTGGAATCAATTGTTTAAAAATAACTGTTCATTTTCGCAATTTACTCGCCATACATATGCGGTGGATTCACAAACTGGATCTGCATAGTGAGAACCTGCCCGCAAAACAAAGAGATTGCACCTTATTATCTTATTTGTGCTCTATTTTCCTGTTCACTCTAGTATGCTACAGTATTTGTTATATTCTTCTACAGTACATCCTATTTTTTTACTGCTGCAATGACCCACTTTAAACACAAGGACTGTTTGGGGCACGGTTCATTTCAATTTAAAGGGATATATAGTTCCCACTCAGCTACAAAGAGCGCACCTTAGACGTTTATTACATATCAACAGTCTTTTTGTTTTGCACTGATGCATCACATTCAAATTTGCATTTTTAATGACACAACTTCCGCAGTCCTTTTTTTTTGAATGTAAGAAAACACAGCAGAGGGAAAGAGGGCAAGGTCCACATTCTGCTGCTCCCAGCACCCAGAGAAACTAGTTCCACTGGACAGACAGGTTAGGGAGGAAAGAAACAGAGGGAAGAGGACGGCGAGGGAAAGGAGGAGAAGGGAGGCGGACACTAGAGCAGCTGTCGGAAAGATTGATTTAGGGAGGGCAGGGTAACGACAGCTCGGCATCATCCAATCAGACCCTCGTTTCATAAGGCTGGCAGAGCACGACAAGAGTGCGTGTTTGTCTGCGTGGTAAATTCTTTGAGGGAAGAAAATAAAAAAAGAAATGAAAGAAAGAAGGAGCTGTGAGGCAGTGAAAGGAAACCCGCGGCGTTGCGCTGCGTCGTCAGATTGTCACTGTGAGTTCGAGGATCTGTCACATCTCTGAGTAGCACTAAGAATATTGGGGGGACACAGAGGTAATAACACAGGAGAAGTAATAAGTTTTTAACTCCATGAACTTTCAGGCCAGATGGTGTCTCTGTGTCAATTCTCTCTGTCTATCTTCCTGTCTGCGTCCTCGAGCCTCAAACTGCAGTCCAAGGACTTTGAACAATAGGTTAGTTTTAATCTGATTTACTGGATTCTCAAAAGAAAAGAAGAGAAAGAAAAAAGAAAAAAAGAAGAAAACTTCCTAATTTTTTTTTTATTTTTTTTTTTTAAATCAAATAGGAATCTTTGTCTCTTTCTCAAATCTGGACAACACTCCATACTCGATAATGTTTCTTTCTTTACCAAACAAAGCTCAATCTGAGGCACATTTAAACGACACGTGTCTCAGCCAACTGAACTACCCGACGCCAGAAGGGGTAATTACTGCCACCCATCCACCCGCGTGTCCATCCACACACTGAAACCCGATGGTGTGACACACATCCACCCAGGTCACATCTTCCCTCAAAGCAAATACTTCAAGAAAGTAAAACAAACAAGAAGACAAGAAGGCTTTGGCTCAGTGCTGAAGTCACTTTAAACACACTTATCCCCATTGTGTCCACTTCAATGGTTCTGTGAAGTGTAGTATTGCAAACAATGTGCACAAACCATGTAGGCCAAAAGTACTTCTACATGTATGTTTCTTTCCAGAACAAACACTGAGCTGGAGGTGGTGTTTAGATCAGTGTATGTGCCTGCTTTTTGACCTGAGGCAGAACACGAGGAAGATGAGGATCTGTAGATTAGACTACAGAGGAGACAGCTGGGCCCTTGACTTCTTGCCATCTCGACCGTTCATGGAAGTTTAATGGAGTGAGATAATAATGGCTACTAATCAGAGGGGGGCCATGAGAGGTCAGGTGACCCTGATTGACTCCAGATCAACACAAGAAGAGAAGAAAAAAAGAGAGAACATGTGTGTGTGTGTGTGTGTGTGTGTGTGTGACCTGGAAAACAGCACATATAAATCTTTGTGTAAAAACAATAGCATGCCAGGAGGTAACTGAATCGAGTCAAATGAGCAGCTGAATTGCTAATTCTAGACGACAATGAAAATGAGTTAAAAAAAAAAAAAAGAAAAAAAGAAAAAAAAGAAAAGGCGAGAGATATAAAAACACAGACAGTGGTAGTTGTACAGTATCTGTCTGCTCTTTGATGATACAGGAGTCTTTTCCCACAGGGGCAATCCCCTCAAACAGGACCGACGTGGAAAACAAACACTTCTATTGCCTTCCTTCCCTCCCTCCCTCCCTCCCTCTCCCTGTAAGCTTATTTTAACCCTCCATTACCCCTTCTCCTTCTCTCTTTCATTGCCTGTGTTTCTTCCTTCCTTTTCATGTCACCTGATCTCTGTGTTTAAAATGGTGAGAAACAGCAAAGTTACATCTAGACAAATGTTTTTTTAAGTTGCCGTCTGTCCTTTTATTTTCTGACTAACTTGAAAAAAATCATTTAAAATCCTCCTTTACTTTACTTTTTTTGTGGTAACAGCTTCTCAAATGTCAGGATTCACTTACTTTACTCCATTTCATTGCATTTTAAATGTAGTGTTTTTGAGATTTTCAGACTGTTTGTTAGGCATCATGGACAGTTCTCTGGCGACTGACAAATGTCACAATCATTTGATTGGAAAAAAAGAATCAAATTAAAAGTGAAAACAATCGTTAGACAAAGGCCTGCTAGAGATCTGAAGTCAGCTCACATAATGTCCTTAAATGAGGGTATTACAAATAACCCTAAAATTATAGTCCCTTTTCATTTACTTGATGATTTCTTGCACATCTGGCATCATTATTAACATTTACACTTTTTTTCAACTACTGCAGCCGTTCTAAATATATGTTTTCTAAACTCAAATTTGACCATAATTATTAACTGTGTAAACTAAAAACACCGTTAAACTGTTCAGCCCTGGTTTGAAATCTACAGTGTCTGTGAATGGACGGTGCAGGGAGTGGGAGCTAATCAGCCGTTGCTAAAAGGAGGAAATCCTCCAATTTCCCAGCTGCCACCTGTCACTCCACCTGACACCTGCTCCGCTGACTCACACACACACACACACACACACACACACACACACACTGTAGTAAATGCCTTCACAAATGTATAGTAAGCTCATGGTGGGAAGCGTAAACAAATGGTTAATACGCTTGTACTGTACACACAGGTAAACCTACTTTAACGGTACAGGTTATTTACTGGGCAACACCTTCATATAACAGGGAGACAAAGAAGCAGAATGTGGGATGAGAACTACAAAGAAATTGATGGTTCATGGTTCAGGACCACACACACAGACACAGACACACAAGCAACAGTAATTATACAGATCCATGAACAGTCTCACAGAGCTCATTCATTCATGCAATAACTAAACGATAAACATGCTTTTACAGAAAAGCTATGTTAAGCTTTTGTGCAAACTAGGGCTACAAATGATTATTTTCATTATTGATCGATCAGTCGTTTAGTGTATAAAGTGTCATGAAATAGTTGAAAACATCCATCACAATTTCCTAAAACACCAGGTGATGTCATCAAATTGCTTGTTTTGTCTGACCGACAGTCCACAGTTTTTCTCTGTGCTGCAGGAACTGAGTGGGGACTACAGGCTTCTCTGTGAACAGCCGCCTAGCCAGTGTCTACCGTAGTCTGAGTGTGAGGCGTTTAGGGGAAGATCTGTAAATTGTAGCTACAGGAAATAACCTGGGTTACACTCTCCCCATCTAAACTGCATGAGTCTCTGCATGTACATCAGTGACACCCTGCGCCACCCACCGCAAGTAAATTCTCAGCCTGTGGGAAACACTGCAGTCTATCGCTTGCAATGGTTAGTAAAATAGCTATGCCTTATAAAGTTGTGCCCAATGTACTGTCTCTTTAAAAAAAAAAGTTTTTATTAAATGAACAAAAGGAAGGCAACTTACTTTTGCCTTTAACAGATATGTAGCACTATTCAACTCTTTTAACTAAGAGGACAATCCCTCCCCCCCCCCCCCCCCCCCCCCCCCCCCGGCCACATCTGCACAAAACTCCACTCTTAATGACAGACTGCATTAACACACATACATCCATTCTCTCTCACACACACACACATACACATATAAGAGTCCCTAATCCTTTGTTTCACGCTTGAATTCCCTTCAAAAACACATCCTGCACTGATCCTAATGTACACCAATGACTCACAAACCATTTCCTTTTTTCTATAAGCGCACATACATATACAATATGTGTGTCTGTTTCTGTGTGAATACAGTGCTTGAGTGGTGTGTGTGTGTTGTTTTTCCAAACCCCCCGCCAAGCAGCTGTCCGTTGACTCCAGATATCAATGTGGATTGTGTTTGTTTTTGTGAACTGGCGAACCTGACTGTATGTTTGTCCTGGAGTCCTCGTATCTCCTCTAACGGCAGAGAGTGAAACCAACTAAGTGAGTTTAAAGTCATCTGCTGTCGAGTCAACGCTCACGCCTCTACGAGGCCTCCGACAACACACATCACACTGTCGTTGTTTTATCAAAAGCACCTATGTGCAAACATGCGATGCTTCCACATGCATATGCAAAAAGAGTCACGCAGACACATGCAAATACAACATCGACGCAGCGACACATGGGCAGGTTTGTTCTTTTGTTCTCACACTGCATACATTCAGTAAATATCATAACACAGACATGAGTGCACATACCTACGCTATGAGGACAAATTTGACTTACAATAGCGTAATCCTAATTCCTCATCCACCCAGATTCTCGTGATATACTGACATAACCTAAATAGTGCCGCGGCTTACATCGCTAAAACCTGAGTTGTTGCCACTCAGCTGGTATTATCTCCTTCCCAGCACACTGTCCAGGTCTAATGAGTGACACGGTTAACACAGATCCATTGTGCTGGAAGGATTAGTAATGTAAACATGTGCTCTCTGATTCAGGACACGGTCTAGCAGCTTCACTGACAGACTTGATCATTTCATCTGTCTGGGCTGTTTAACAAGGTGTGGTGTTATAGTACGAAAAAAAAAAAAAGAGAGGACCTACATTTCCCAAAGTTCTCTATTGTGCAATAACTACATAATAGTACATTTGGGTCCAGATGACTAGCACTACTCCCCAACAGTCTATAAACACAGATGCTGACTCAGGTCATGAGGGTGTGCAACGTGCTGGCCAAGTGAAACCCAAGGGCTGAGATAAAGGAGGAGGCATTGCAATAAATCATCAGCTAAACATTTTCTCTGATGTAGCAGCAGCTCTTTGGATAATTTCCTTAAAAGGACCAATGGACCGGCGGTGCGGTGATACAGTCAGTCTGCTGTGAGTACAGAAAAACTGTAGCGCCTTTCATCGAGTACAACAGGAAATTTGAGTTGAATGGGACTGGACAGAGAGCAGGGGGGGGACAGGAGGTAGGAAGAAGGAGGGGTGTGTAAGAAGGCGGAAGTAAAAGAGGCAACACGGAGGAGAGGTTAGTGTAAAATGAACTATGGAAAGGATGAAGGAAGATGTACAGACACACTGGCAAGAGACAACAAAGACAATGCAGAGAGATACCATAGAGGAAGGAGAGTGGAATAAATGTGTGCCTGCATATTAGAGCTGCAAAGATAAGAACTGAAAATTAATCCACAACTAGTTTGCCATTCAATTAATCATTTTGACAGTGAAAAAAACTAAAATTCTCCCGTTCAAGCATCTTAAATATGGATATGTTCTGGTTTCCGTGATAATACGCTGAATATCTTTGGACTTTTGGTCAGAACAAAACATTTTAGACAATTACGGTTGTAATGTTAGGTTGCTGCCCTACTACATATGTGCATGTGGGTCTCCAACAGCGAACAATACACAGAAGTCACGGCCAGGTTACTACTATCAGCTCAGACAGTAAACACTTGGAGCTAAAAAAAAAAAAAAAAAAAAACTGCACGTGAATACCAGACAGACACTAAACAAGTAACTGCCACCGACAACACTCCTGTTTACATCACAGAACGCAGACAGTGATGTGCTATTTGGGTTCATCTACGGACACTTGAGAGTAAAAAGCAGCTATATGATCAGAAACTTGAGTGCACACAGAAACTTGCACATTTGTTTCATCAGGTCTCCGTAATGTGTGGAAGAAGTAGAAGTTGTGTTTGCACATGAGGTGCTCTGCTGTTTTGTTCTGGCCTTGTAAATTGGATTTCCCTCAAGGTGAAAAATTGAATAATATTTTCTGATCTCAGAGAGGTCTGATACAATCTACACACACAAAAATTTTTTTTTTTTCAACAAATTACTGTGACCATGTATGGTGAGAAAGGTTCCCCCCACACACACACAAAAGGCACTACATCATTGGATAGTTTTACAAATCAGTCATCTGGCTGCCATACCATTTGGTGTTACGCTGCTAGGCAGGATGCTAGCTGAGGTCAGAGATATGTTAGATGACATCAGGGTAAAAGCAGGCTGGAGATCTGCCATGTTAAACTGCACACAATGGAGGAGGAAAACTGGGTTCACTGCTCATCTCTCTCCCTATTTCTCTCTGCGTCTTCTTTCTCTTCTCGTTTCTTTGCCTTTCCATCCGTCCTCACGTCTATCCCGTACTTCTTTCTCAGATGAGCTCTTATAAAAATTAGGGTCTGTGTTGCCCGTGTCCCGGAGGGAGTTTCGTTTCTTTGTCTCATCTTTCCAAATTCCAACCTCCATCTCAACCTCCTCGAGCAAGAAGTGAGAAAATGGAAACTGTCTTTTGTTTAGGCTAGGCTATATGACTCATGATTAACCACAGGACAGATATAAGGGGAGACTTTAAGAGGCTGTATACTATCAGTGTAGTCCACTCTTGCTTTCTCAAGAGGAGGATACAGTAATACAGTTTTATGCTCTTGATCCTAATGAAACCACTGTTCCATTAATCTCTCCCACCAGAATTCAATAAAATTAATCCCGAGCAGGTTCTCTCCCTTTCTCCTTTTCAGCCTCAGAAAGACACTGACAAACCACATACTACACAACTGATGTCATGAAGCCAGGCTGCCTGCCAGGTGTGACCTCATTGACCTTTGCTTAATTTGGTGGCACTGCAAAGCTGCCACGGCTCATCTGCGACTACGGTGGCCTTTAGATTACCAGCTATGAAGCAGTGTTGGAAAATGAACTTTTTCTTCCACCAGCCTCCATTTTGTCTTCGAACTTTAACAATCGACCACACAAACACACACACACGGTGCAGATCACCTCCTTGTGGCACTTGGAGGCTTTGTGGTCCTTAATAGCCACCAATTAAAAAATTTTGGTGCCCACGATAAAGCTGTTGTTTGTCTTGCTGCTGGCCGAAGCTTGTTTCTGACAGTGGGAGAAAAACATTGACTGACTATTCTCATCGAAAACTAGCCAGTCACGTAACTCCCCACCGTCGGCCCTTCTCCACTTCTCATAGAAAAATCGCCTTTTAACTTTTTCGTTCGTGAGATGTGTCCTCTTACGTAGGCGTACTGACATCAGCTGCTATTTTTACACCCGCAATATACCGTCACATTGTTGTTAAAATAGTCCGTCAGATTAGGCTAGAAGCGCTCTCTGTCTTTCTTCTTCGTTTGATGAAATTTGTGGCAGACTAGATGCAGCAAAGGTGTATTGCTGCCCTCCACAAGTCATTTGTAGAACAGCTCCATTAAATGCCACCCACCACCGTGGCTGGTAGGTTGAGAAAATTCAGCAGCCACTTCACAAATTCACCAGCATTTCCATCTCTGTATGAAGGGACTCCAACTAATGCGGCTTCCAGCTTGGAGGTGTAATTGTGTGGGCGAGGCATAAAAGGTCAACCTCTGGCCGCCGCCTCTTTTGAAGCTGATGGCCCCTGACTGAGGCTAAAAAGCCCTGCAGCTATGTGTGTGGACAGAGCCGGCGAACTATAAAGTGGACATCTGAAGCTGACCTGGCCAGCTATGACAGACAAGATTAATTTCAGCTTCATTTGAGTCACTGCTTTGGCATCACAATTCAATACATTTTTACAGAAAAAGTTAGGAATGCCTCACAATTCCATTTTCAGTTTTGATTACTTGTTATAAAAGTATAATATCTGAGACACCAGTTTTTGAACATGCCAACAGTTGATCAAATTGCTGTACAATCAAAATAGCAAAAGCCATAAAACAACAAAAATAAAAACACAAAGACCAGATTAACAGACAAAAAGACAAAGACAGGAAACTCTCATACAGAGTTGACAGCCAAGGAATAAAAATGTGTTTTAATATGGGATTTAAAAACAGGCAGTGAAAGGGCCAGCCTCACATATAGAGGCAACTCGTTCCAGAGTTTGAGGGCTACAACTGCAAAGGCACACTCTCTTGATGTTGGGACAACTAGAAGCAACTGGTCAACAGACTTGAGGGACCTTGATGGGACATGTGGCTGTAAAATGTCATAGAGATGTTGTAGCTAGCCCATTTAATGATTTGTAGGCAAAAAAGTAAAATCAATCCTAAAATGTACCGAGAGCCAATGGGTGAAATGTGCTCTCATTTGCGTGTTAAAAGATGAGCTGCAGCATTCTGGACCAAGTGCAAGCGTGAGAGGGAGACCTTGCTAACACCAACATAAAGTGCATTACAGTGGTCAAGTCGGGGCGAGATAAAAGCATGTATAACCCTTTCAAAATCATTAAATTATAAAAAGGACTTTACCTTAGATAAGAGCCTCAGCTGGAAAAAGCTAGATTTGATTACTGAGTTTTAATTTTTAATTTAAAATCACTGTCCATTATCACACCCAGATTTTTTTACAGTTGGTTTTAACACATGGCTCCAGGCAACCCAGGTCCATGTGATGGGCCTCACAGGCACTGTGACACTGTGTGGACACTGGGTCTAAATATCAGGGCTTCAGTTTTACTGTCAATAAAGTTTAAAAAAAAATAAGGCCATCCAAACTTTGATGTCCTTGATACAGTCTAGTGATGGTTTTAAAGAGTTTGCATCTTTCCGTTGCGAAGGCAGGTAAATTTGAGTGTCATCCGCATAACAATGGAACGGGATGCCATATTTTCTAAGAATGGACCCTAAGGGGAGCATGCAAAGGGAAAATAGGATTGGCCTGAGAATAGAACCCTGAGGGACTTCACAAGGGAGAGGCACTGAGAAGGATATGGAGTCACCAAGGCTGACAGAAAAACTCCAGTCAGACAAGTAAGACCTGAACCACTCCAGAGCAGTACCTTTAATGCCAACATAATGCTCCAGGTGAGAGATGAGGATACCATGGTCTACTGTGTCGAATGCAGCTGTGAGATCTAAAAGCATAAGAATGTCAGAGACCCCAGAGTCAATAGCTCATAAAAGATCATTGAAAAAGTGCAGATTCAGTGCTGTGAAGGGCTTTAAAATCAGACTGGAACACCTGGGTTTAATTATATTGCACATAAATTATGTAATTGTCCCACTGAAAGATATGTCACTACTCAATATTACACACCTAAATAAAGAACTGTTTTTATTTGTTATATAGAAACTTAAATTATGATGAAGTCCTCTTGAATGCTTAAACTGAAAATAAATAAAACAAAACTGGCAAAGTAAGCTGTTGTAGAATGTTCTTTTCTCAGTCCTGAACCAGAGGCAATGAACTTTAGTGTGTGTCTGTGTGTGTAGAAACACACGTGCTCATCAGTGCATGACCCTTTTAATATCCGAGTTTCACAAAGGGAACAGGGTCCAGCATCCAGTAGTCGGAAATACCAGCACGACAGAGAGCCAAGGTTTGATCGCTCAGCTGATGACTGACACTTCCTCCTGCAGTCTGCCTGATAACACTGTTTACACAAGTTACTTCACTGAAAAACTCCTCATCCAAGGAGACTTTACTGCTTCACCAACCATTCGAATGGGTGAAAACAGAATAGGTGACAGATTCAGTCGCAGTCGCAGCTTGGGTTGATTCCAGCGCAATACGTCAAAGGGGAGCAGCGCTGAATTTAAAGGGATAGTTCAGATTTTCTTAAGTGGGGTTGTATGAGGTACTTATCCATAGTCAGTGTATTATAGGGATGCACAATATTGTGTTTTTTGCGGATATTCTATATGCTGATATTTTCCGACTCATTTTGGCCAATTGCAGATACCAATATGTGCACATATTTTTTTTCCACCTGGCAGAGGAGACTATTACACATGCAATCATAGATTGTACTGAGTATGATCAAGAAAGACAATATATGAAGGAAGAACTTAGGAAGACGGGAGTTCAGGAGCTCAGCATTAAAACTTTAATGAACCTGCCAAGTGGATCAAGCAGTAGAGTTTTCTTTGACTTTATTAGACAGACAGTATTAATGGGTAGGATTTAATCTCTGATCCATACTTTGGAGCAGAAGGTGGTGGTAATGCACTTAAAACGCTGGTTGCCAATCACCATTATAAACCAAAAAGAAGGAGAAGAAGTTTGTTTCATGCACTGTATTACACCACAGCAGCACTTTCTGACCCAAACAGCAAGTGCATAATACAGTGCACTTATGTGTAGGAATATGGAAGTTCTACAGTTGAGTAAAGGGCTGTCTGACGGCAAGGTAAAGCAGTGAAAATATTCTAAATATAGCATACACTTAAATTGATATTGATTTTTTTTTTTTTTTTTAGGTGGGCCTTTATTTAGGTGGCTAAAATATGTTTTGCTGCTGGCCCTGTTCACAGCAGTACATTGCTTAGCTTCCGTGCTGGTACTCCTGTCTGCTTACTGCAGGTAAATCACTGACCATGGAAAACTACCTCATATAACCCCACCTCAAAAAATCCAAACTATCCCTTTAAGGGTGGACAGGGTTTATTAATAGTGTGCTTTACTTACATTCCCCTTACAACAAATTCAAAAGGTGGAATTTAATTTGGGAATGAAAGTCGTGTGTACACATAGCAAGCATTGTACACATCTTGTTGACATCAGATACAACACTATTTTACCAATGAATCTAAACTGTCTTTCAGAGACTTTTTGACCCTACTCAGTGCATGCCAAGACATTCCAAGGGCACCTGGGAGATGCAGTGCTTTCAGTCTGTTCCTGTTGTGGATGAGGGTTGTAGGTTGTGCCCTCCAAAGACAAGTACATAGGGGCATTCTTACCAGTGTATATCACATTAATTATCTTCTATAAATGTCTGGCCCTTGAACTCTTTGATACCTACCATAAGCACTGAGACCTGCATCATTCAGCCATTTGTATGTTTAAGTAATACATCTTAACTTGGATTCTTACATTCAAACCCTAGAAATAGATCTGAGGGATCCATAAAAGATCCAGTGCAAGAACAAGACACATCCTTTAATGTCTTAACCTTTCCTCGACTACTCAAGGATAATGAGTGAGCAACGCCATCATTATAAAAAGAGACATCCACACACTGACCCATCAGCTAATCAGAAGGGCCTTGCTACATACTGAAGGACAATGAGGACAGGAGTAAAGTGATTCTTTGGAGGATGGTGTTAACCTCACCACTCCCCTAAGCAGGCAAGCTGCCCAGTTCCTGGGGAGAGAGAGAGAGGGAGAGAGGGAGGGAGGAAATGTGTGACTGACTGAGGCACTTGCTGACCCGTGACTGTGCTCTGCTTGCTAACGCAAAACACATTCCAATCTGCAATCACAGGACACACATCATCCACTTTCACATTCGCCTGAGCAGGCACATATATGTTCACATACACATGCATGAACTCCAAATAGCTCACGAGCAACATGAGTTGGGCAAACCGGGGAAGAACAACAGCTTCTTACGAGAAATAATGCTTGTTCCTGCTCGGGATGCTTGGCTGCTCAGTCACACATCCTAGCACTGGGATAAAGCCTCTACTGAAGGCCCTTATCTGGGGACAGGAAGCACACAAAAGGGCTGAATGGCCAGAGAATCAGTGAGAGTGGGGAGATTCAGTGGTCCCCTGTGACCTGAGGGCTCATTACATGTAATCAAGTGCTGTGCAATGGGACCTAGCTGTACTTGGCTTATCATTTTGCCTAGTGTGTATTGTTAAATTGTGGTTTAACTACAGTGTGGTGGGTGGCATCTACATTTTCTGAAGCTCTCTGAGGCTGCATTCATATCGTATCTTCTGTAAATACACCACACCAGTCCATCTATCCATGCATTCATTATGTATATCCTCGGTCCAGCACAGAGCCTTATACACTAACTGTCTCCACAGAAACCTTCACAATACTCACACTCAAAAAGGCAGAGTACCGGTTTAACATTTAAGTCTTCTTATGACAGTGTCAAAAGAAACTACAGGTCCCTCTCATCTGTGACTATGTGCAAACACCTGCTGACTGAGGTAATTTAACCATCCAGCAGAGAGATTTTTTTACAGCTGAGATGATTTCTAGCTTCTCGGCTAGCTTCATCTTCTTTCATTGGTACAGACTGTAACTGAGCTGAGACACTGACACGCCAATCCCATAGCTGACATAGCCTGAAGGTCTGCTCTGTAAAAAAGATACACCTCTCCAACAACACTGATACACAATGTACAGTAATTAATAAGTTACAAAAGCCTTAAAACAGTAAATTGAAGCCTTTTCTCATGACACCAATTACACTATTTGGCCATTTTAGACGCTGTAGTTTGTGCTGCTGTTGAATTGTGTTGCGTTATACTAAGAGGTGGTTGTAATATTTTGTCCATCCCATTTGTATCAATGAGAGTATATACGAAATATTAGAAATACTTCTTGGTAATGTTCTTTTGTTTCTCCTTTCTGGAAACAAGCAATCAAAAGTATTGGAGAGTAGTTGCATAGGCCATTGCCAGAATTTTCCCAGCTGTGTTTATTAGGAGACTGTTCTCTCCTTACACAGTCAAGTTATATCCAAACAAAAATTTGGACTTGCACTGGCAGGCTTTATTGTGGCTTCAAGGATTGTTCTCCACCATTGGAAGAGTCAGACAACACCGGATTTTGCTGAATGGTTTAAATTGATGACAGACATTGCCTCTTTTGAATCTCTTGCAAGGACTAATAATTACCAAGGGAGGTTTTATGAAGTTGTTGTTGTTTTTACTGTTTTTTTTTTTTTTTTACTGTTTACTGTTTTTTTTTAAATGTGCTACCCCATTTATTTGGTTTGATACATACATGGTGCCCCCGTATTTTTATTTATTTATTTAATTTTTGTCTCCACAGTCTATCGTTACTCTTACTGTACTTGTAGCTAATTCTGTGTGCCTGGATTTATTTTGTTTTGTTCTGTTTGTTCTGTTACTTATTTTTCATTGATTTACTGTAATAAGAAAAAAATTACAAAAAAAAGAAAAACTTCTCAGTATAACAAATTCAACAGCAACACAAACTACAACTTCTAAATGACCATAAAGTTAAATCAACACCTCTCTAAAACAGTTTCAACAAAAGTTAAAACCTTCATGTCACACAGCTGCGTCCATCCGATGTGGTAGTGCCCAAGACCATGTTTAACCCCCCGCAGCACAATAACCATAGGACCATCTAAAAATATAAGTAATTATCCAAACTTTCTTTACTTTCTCATCCATTGCTCAACCATCCATTTCTATGTCACTCAGCAGCTCTTGTTATCCTCCTTCTGTTATCCTTTACTTCCACCTATCTGCTTCATCCTCCCAATTGCTGCCTGGCATCACTCCTTTTTTCATCCTTTCGCTTCGCTTCCCCATCCTCCAGCTCCTCAATCAATATCCTCCCCACTAAAACCTCAAGCGTTATTATCAGTGGTCAAATCCCCCCGAGTGAGCCGCTCAGCGAGGAATCTGACAGGCAGACAGAGAAGAATGGGCACAGAAAAAAAAAATATATAGCCTAGTACGTTTAGGTGAGCTGAGGTTAGCCTCAAAGAGTGATACTGTATGAGGAAGATTGACCACAGGCAGCTCCAGGAAATCTGTGCTGAAATAACAAGAGGCAATGTTCCTCAGAGACAGAACATGTCCTGCAGCTAAGCCATAAACCTTCATACTGTCAAACAAACTTCTCAAAGCCTTGGGGTGTACCTTCAGAGAAATAAGCCTTTATACTTTGCACGTTAACACTCCTTCGAATTTATGGTAGATAATAGGTGTCGTATCATGCAAACAAACAAACAAAATAGTGGCAAACACAGCTCACGTCTGTCAAACAGACAATAGCCCGAGGTCCATTTCACCAGCTTCCTGGTGAAGGTTTTCTGCCAGCCATGGGTGCGTGCTTCTCCATAAATGGGGAGAGCAGCTGAATAATATGCCTGTTCTAAAATGTCTCAAAGCCCTCCCAGGCCTTTCCCAGCCCCACATTCCACATACGCCCACAATTCAAAGTCAGGCAGCCTTCGGACCAGGCAGCGGCAGGGCTGCTCACTGTTCTCCCAGGACATGTGGAAGATAAGACAGAGTCAGCTGCGGTGGTATTGTTCTTAGGGTTCTTGCTCACTAACACTAGCCAGCTGATACTGTCTGCCAACATCACTGCAGGCTAATCGGCCTCTATTAGCTAATGTGGTGAAGCTTTGGCCTCGCTAGGGAAATTAAAGAGTTTAAAGCGAGCCCTTTGAGAATTCATTATGTGAAGTTGCATACAAACAGACCTGAGACAAACATTTGCAAATAATTTTAAGCTTTAGATTCAACCTGCTTGGAGCAGGAGATGGTTGGGGAAAGCTATGTATCAGTACTTAATGAGAGCCAGAAAACAAAGTTATTTCAAAGTCAATTAAGTAATACTTTAGTGTGACTGATATCCCGACACTGAACTGTTCATGCTGCAAACTACACATACTAAGTAGATTTAAAGCTCATTCTTGAGGATCTAGCTAATGGTTTCTCGTGAACTCACTTCAGGAATGCACGATAGGAAATGAAAATCAACTTCTGTAAAATATTGTTTTAAAATAAACATGTCCAAAAATGCAATTAATAAATACCAGTCTATTACACCAGACAAAATATCCATTATTTATGGAACCAGTGTGAGGACTGCAATGGGTGGGGTTTTACTTGTGAGCTGATACTTTAAAAACAAGTGGAGCTGAAGACAAAAACAAACTCTTGTAAGTCTTGTAATAGCATTTTTTACTGAGCAAGGCATTCAGCGCTCTAGACCCTCCACCACACACACACACACACACACACACACACACACACAAAAAGAACAAGATTAAATGGTCAGTTCCAGAGAGAGACAGAAAGGCCGGCCAGCACAGGGTCTGCTTTTGCACTTAGCCACAGCCTAACTCAACAAACAGGCTTTGACACGAGGGAAGGAGTATCAGTGTCTATCTATGTGCACACACATACATGTGTAAAGCCTGCCGACGGCAAAGAATACAAAGCGGAGCAGAGTCAGGGGTCCCAGATGATTGTCTAGGCAGACAGAGGCGGTAGCACATGTTCTACAGTCAGTGGCCAATTCCTTTTGCCCTAAAGAGAAAGTACAGATTGATGGCAGATCTGCTGAATCTCTGCATTAGCCTATCATCCGTCTTCTGTGACCTGCAGGGGATGCGGCACTCATCTTGATGGGGCATCAGTAAGAGTGGGTCAGGGGTCAAGGCCTTGAGGAGGACCCTGCTGAGGCCTATAGACAGTTCATCTTCACAGCTCTACAAGAGGGTGAAAGGGTAGTGATACGCCTCCACAAGAGACACTTAATGCGTGACATACATTCATCACTATATTGACTTTTATTAGCACAGCTCTTTGCAAATCGGCTTAGGAGTGAATAAAAACAAAAAGATCAAAAACAAAAATTTGAAAAACTTGCCTTTTATTTTTAGTGCTGTATGCGCCACCATAAAAAGCCAGAAAATAGTGCTTTAGAAAAAATATATATATATATTTCCAGTAGTCAGGAGTGACAGCCCTACTGTTATCATGACGACCCAGAAAGAATGTATCCCCACTATTCTGCAAGGCTAGATCAATGCAACTACTGAAAGCACAGTGATTGCAAATTCCTTTTTCAAAAATGCTACATGATATGCACACAAGCACATTTTTTTGCTGCAGACACTGCGAGTGTTTCAGCTGAGTGAAGACACCATATAAGGATCCAGTTTTTCTAAGCATTAGTTTCACCATCGTTAGAGCTCAATCCTGAGGTATTTATTGCATCGGGTTAACTGATCAAAAGTAGGTCATTAAAAAGAGACTTTCAAATAGAAATACTCCTGGTCTGAAATACTCCAGCTGTTACTATGTAAGTGAGAATTTAAATCCAACTTCAGGACTCGTGATTCCTCCCACTCCTCCTTTTTTTTCCTCCCTCCTTCTTCTGTTGAACTTTAGGACACATACATGTAAATACGACTCTCTTTATGGATTTGTCTTGGAATGACTGACTTTAAACTCAGAAAAGCGGATCAAACTGCAGGTTCAAAGTGGACTTGAAAGACACATTACATTTAAAAAGAAACAGACTGGTTACCCACTAACTTATTCTTTTTTTTTTTTTTTTTAGAATATTTTCAACAGCTTATCTTGGTCACTGAAAGAAAATCTTTGTTGTGTAAATGCTTTACATTCTAGTCTAGTATTGAACTCCTCTTCTTCTTACTACTCTTCTCTCTCTGCATTAAAGAAAGTCACCTGGTCATTAGAGTGCTGTGATTTAACATCCTGATAGCTAAATATAGTCATGGTCTGACCATGACAACAGCAAAATTCAATTCAGCTTGTCCCATCAAATTAGATAACAAGGAAGGAACAAGGAAGCGTTTCAGATAATACGGCTTACTCGCTTACATACACCCACCGCACAATTGCCAATTAAACTAAGAATTGAAAGGAAGAGAGGAGCAGTAGTAAGCCTCAGGACAAAGTTTACACTCCAGTGTGTCATCAGGGGCCATGACACACTAGAAGAGCCTGCCAGCAGCTATCTGCCACTTGTTGGCATTTCAGACCTCACTGTTTCTGACTCAACAAATTCCACAACTTCTTTGTTGAATATGGCTAAGACAATTAATAATTATTTTCATTATCAATTGATCTGTTGATTAGTTTCTAAGTTAACTGATTAATTGGTCTATAAAACTCTACAGAACAGTGGAAAAATGCACAGTGACATCATCATATGTGTTGTTTTTGTTCAACCAACAGCCGAAAATCAAAAGAGAATCAATTTACTATAACATAAGACATAAAAAGCAGCACATTCTCACATTTTCTTCATCATTTTTGCTTTAAAAATGACTTAAATGATTAAATTGGTTATTGAAATTGTTGACGACTAGTTTTCTGTCAACAAACTAATTCATTAATCAACTAATTGCGGCAGCTCTAGCTAAGGGACTCAACAATTTAGAGCACGACAAGCTGTCAAGAAACTTTAAAACAAAGATTTGCTTATTGCAAAATGTGTGAATACTTAAAAACACTGTTTGTGTTAAATGTCTTTTTACTTGTGTTGTTTTTATATTCTGTCTCGATGCCTTTCATGCTCTATGAAATGGGGCTAGAAAAGAGAGAATCTACACTATTATGACATTAGTATCGATGTGAAAATTATCACCTTTTTTCCAACCACAACATAGAATAATTACAGGTTGTAACCTAGCACACACACACACACAGGTACACACTCATGCAGAACACACAAAATTATTTAGACTCAAACACACAGACAAATAAATAAAAACACATAGATACAGAGGAGAAGAAAATGACGGGTTTGTGTAAGGTAGGGGTCTTACACTTGGTCTAATGACTTTCTGAGACAAAGAAGGCAAAGGAGACGGTGGAGAAAGGACGCAAGGAATGAACAGCAGACGTCTGACATTCAACAAGTGAACTCCAACTGTCATCGTGGGACGAGTCACGTACATGTTACGGGACCGCAACCACGATCATCCACCGCTGACTGCGGTGGCCTGTGACCTCTATGTCAAGAATGTTGAGAGTAAGAACTCTGAGACGTGATGTGTGCATGTGTGCGTGTGTTATATTAGATTACAGGTCAGCTCAAAGCTGTATCTGTGTCATTGTTCCTCCCCGAGCGCCCGAGATTCCACAAGTAACAGTCTGTAAAAAAGGTCATTCAAAATCTCAAGGGTGGGATGATAAACAGCAAAATGACTCCAGTGACAAAAATGTGTATTTCATCGACGTGTTCGAGATGTATACGCAGCTCATAATAGATTACCAGTGTTTGGCCCTTTCACAGGGATCATTTTAGATGCTCCACGTCACCTTTGTTACATGGCTATGACCTCAAAATGGACAAATGAGTATAAAAACAGGCTGCTGGCATTTGTAGGTTAATGGTAAGTTCAGTCCTTCACCTGCTGTCAAGAGTAAAAAACCATGACAGCACCTCACTCCTCTCTGAACTGCTTATCAGTAAAAACATCTGTGTTAGTAGAAGTGCCAGGGAAAACATCACGGTGATTACTTTAAACTTTGAACATGCACACTACGAGAAACCACGTTCATACATCATTACTGAGGAATGGAGATTAGATGCAATCTCTTTCCTGCCCATAAAAGAGGGCACTGAAAGCATGACACATTTAAACAGTAGAAAAAGATACGGTTTTAGTCATCTGTTCATGGTTACATAGAGGAATACAATAAGAACTAAGGCTGCTCAGAAGCCGAGAGGAATAACATTGACTTGCTCAGTAAAACCCAAATGTAAAACTGTATCCAAACATTGAGAGGAGACACAAAACAGTGGAGAGAGGTTGGGCTCTAGTTTTATCACTCAACCAAATATTGTGTTATTCTATAGCTGGGGTGCTTTGCATGTTGGACAAAGAAAGCATATATTCTGTTCAATAAAATCCATTGAACATGCAATCAGACAGGCAGTGAAGTTACAACTCTCCCTAATGTGTATAACAGCAGATGGTTGTTATCCGCTGTTAAAGTGGCAGTGGAAATGATTTCTCCATTGTTGACAATTGACAAAAAACGAGCATCTATATCATCTATATCTCCTCACATCAGCATTAAAGGATCATTCAACTGTAATACGGTTTTTCACATAGTTTTTCATTGTTTCAATCAGTTATGCAAACATGATACTGACTAAATTAATTCCTGAGATCTGTGAACACAACACTTCAATAACAAAGTCTGACAGGAAACATGACGAGTCAGATCATCAGACAGGTTGTAAAAAAAAGCAAACAGTGAAGCCAGATTCTGAAAACTATTTTATTTGGAGGTAAAAACCCAAAGGGCACAACCAAAATATCAGTCATAGTCTCTCATTGCACAGAAAAACTGTGTGTTCACAACACTTGAAGTACAGTGTGTCAAAGTTTAACCAGTAAGCAGGTCTGTAAAGTGTGATAGATGTTAAATGACAGTGTGTGATTATATTACAATTTCTGTAAGATTTCTCATCTGAATTTGTTTACTACCTGCGATGTTTCTTGCCCTGTCCAACTTTTTAAAAACATTTCTTTAAACCAAAGACATTTATTTCATCCAAGGGTACCTACTGTAGATCCACTAACTACTAAATGCAGCACCAAGGATGGAGCCAGAAAAGAAAACAGTCTCATAAAAATCAATGAGAACATGTATCTGGATGATTTATCTCTTTCAGAAATTAGCCAGTATTTGTTAGGCTATATGTTTAAGAGACACGACAGTTTGTCAGTTATGCCTTAGGAACTTCAATGTAGTCCTGACTTGCCCTCGCTTTGCTTCCCTCTTTTCTTTCTGGCTATACAGCTTACACGTTGAATAACATGCTGGGCAAAGTCTCCGGAGAGAAAAAGCAGTGGAGCTCACCTCAAAAAGTCTGCTTGCTCAGAGCACACAGGCTGAAAACACATTTTCTGGTATGTGAGGAGAGTCTGCCAAGTTAAGTTCTATATCTAAAAAAAGGTTGGCTTTCACCCCACAATTAAAAAAAAAAAAAAAAGTTGACTCTCAGTTCTACTCCATTCTTTCCCTCCCATACTCTACTGGGACACCTAAGGGAATGAGGTAAGGGGGAGCGAGGAAACTTGGCCTTGTTCTTTTAAAAAGGCTGGGACAGCCTGCTATACTATCTGCCTGTTTGTTGTGTGTAGTTGTGCCCTCCAGCAGTGGTGGGGATTTGGAAACCCCTCTCCTCACGGTTAAGTTGATAGATCACAGCGCATTCCAGACATTTTCGGCCTGTTTGTTTTCCACCAGGAAGGCTCACAATGCAGCCTGCTGCTGCTACAAAAGGTACTGTTTGTCTTTGATCTGCACATCACACCTGAGTAGGCCAAGACATTGATTGAATGAAACAAAAAGTTCAAAACGTGTTTACATTTTTTCAGACATCTCTTTGGTCTCACTGCTAGTTTTTTTATCTTCAAAAAGGTAAAAAAAAGAAAAAAAGTCTACACTTTTTATAGTGGTGTTACACTGGATACAAGGCAATTTAATTGGGCATTCTTCTTGGCAACACAGAAGAAAACCTACGCTATTCCTGACAAAAATATAAGTGAAGCAGCAATGCAATATTAGCTTGAGCACTGCTACCCATCTGAGTTTCTCAAAAAGTTTCTTCGTAGTGCTTCTTCCGTACTTTCACTGAGCGCTGCTTGTTGGCCAGCTGCTGATAGGGCTAAGTTCAGTGGTGCTTGACTCCACACAGTCCTGACATACTGTGCAGGTTGACCTCTGCCAGCTGCCGGCCAGAGAGGTCAAGAGAAGCTATTAGGTGTTGATAGCACTGACCAGTGTATAATCACACCACCTCTCTGGAATGAATTATCATCAAACATTTTAATTAAACTGCTTATTGAACTGGGATCCCTAGCAGCACTTTACAGTAATCAACACTTTCGGACAAGATCCAGCAGATGATTTGCTAGACCAGTCGTACTCAAATATTGTCTTGGAGCTCCACTTAATACATTTCCACTGCATCAAAGGTCCAGTAAGGGCACATTACATGATAATATTTCAGTACAAAAACTCCAGAACTCTGTGCATGAACAGCATTTCTGTATTAATGGGGGACGTGACACCTTTGGTGTGTAACCAAGTTCTTAAACTTGAGCATAAAAAGTGTGATGGCCAGACGGAGACACTGGTGTAAGTGTTCATTCACTGCAGTCTTGATATCACGACTTTAATTGGTTCAGTTTTGTGGTTCTTACCGTCACGTTTCTGGGATAGTTTTGTTCAAAACAAGCATGTTTGGTGTCATGGTAGCGTTTTGCTTTCCCATTCTTCATTACGACCACTGTTTCATTCCAAATCGAACACAATGGTCTCATACTTCCCTCGGGCAAAAGTAACACAAATTTCTCAGTTTATTCACCCTTCAATACAGCAAAGTAAAAACAGTTCAAGTTCTGGATGTTGTGATGTTATCACTTAGGTACCACCATTTATTATTTTGTGAACAAAAATATCACATTAACACTACAGGCATGCACAGCACCAGATCTGACAGATGACACTCTTTTTCTTACAATATTTCACATTGAATTAATCAGAAGATGATGATGATGCAGCTGAACAGAAGCTCCTGCCTTTACTAAAACAGTCAAGGCAACTTGTTCCATGAATGCTACATCATTTATGTGTGAAAGGGCATATGAGTATGTTGTCAGTATTGCTCCAGGGTCCAACACAACTGCCAGCATGATTGCCCAGAGCCAGTAAAAGTTTATGCAGGGCAAGGTGATTGGCCCAGTGACTGGCCAACACGACTCGACTCATTTTAAAAAAGACTAGAGAAAAAGCGCGAGAGCAGTGGTGGTCAAGCAAGGAGAGGGAGCGGCGGTAGCGAGAACAAAGCAGTTAATTAGAGAAATAAAACATTATTTTCTGATTGTTTCACAGCGGTCATGTTCTAAAGCACAAATAAATAACCATCAAACACTCAACAGATGATTTAAGACAGATGCTCTTAGTTTCTGTTTCATTTTCCTCCTCCGCATTTCTTATTTTCATTCATTCATTACAATTCAGCTCCATGTCTGTAGTGGACAGTTGGCTCACGGAAGCAGACAGAAGGATCTCGGCGTGAACACGCGCACACAAACAAATGCCATTATGTTCTTTCTCTCACTGTTCTAACTTAACAAATACAATTCTGCAGATCAGCTCAGCATCGCTCAGTCCTTGACACAAGAGTTTATCAGTCAAGGTTATCTATACTCGCTGAAATGTTATCATAAATTCTGTCCTCTTCTCCATATGTATTCCATTCTCTCTGGCTTAACACAAAATATGAGAAACCTACGTTTATAAATCATTCATTTACTGATCTAATATGTGCCTAAGTTTATATTTTGCATTTTTGTGGAATATATCAACATTACATATCCATAACTGAAGGAAAACAACCAAATCTAAAAGAAACGAAAAGAGTTATTTTCATTTTTTGGCTTCCATGCCATTGAAAATATACAAGGGGCCAGCAAAACTCTGATCTACTGGCCAAGTGGGCCAGTGTGGAAGAAAATGTTATGCTGGACACTATTGCTCTGATGTTTGCCATTGTGTATTGTGTATCTGCCTATACAAACCGAATATTAAGAGAGAAAAAATAAGATAGGAAAATAAAATGCAATAGAGAGATGTAGTGGGAGAACCAATGATGAATTTTCATTTTCAGTACAGGCAGTAGTTGTTTTCACCTTGAGTATAAAGGCTCTTTGCATAGCTCAGTGACCTCAGCCTAGCAGCAGCCCTCTATCCTCTGCAAGCAATTCACTCTGCACCTTGAAAACACTGCAATACAAACACTGGGAACACAGAGAAAAAAAAAAAAAAGAATAATGGAAAAAATGCTCTATTTTTGCAAGCGTAATTCAGAACATTCAGTGAGAAGTCAGCTATCTGAAGTGGATTCTGTGTGTGATTTTCACTGTTACTGCAATATTGGACCAGAGAGAGGCCAGATTGAGGTGTGGTGCTGGCTCATGCAAAGCCTCTGTCTACACCAGATGGTCACAGGAGGGGTAAGGAATCAAAGATACACACAGGTAGGAAAACGGACAGGCAGAGAGTTCACACCAGATAGCTGAACAAAAGCTTTGCTGGGCAGCAGAGTGAGGTGCAAGGGGTACAGTGATTTTAATAATGTGTCTTTGAAGTGGGGCATGCGGCTAGTTTGGTCAGCAGATCTCCCTGGCACCAGTGCCCGCTGCGCCGCCCTGCTGTCTGCACCGCTGCACTTGCCGTCTCTCTCGCAGCAAGAACACATACAGTGTTACCACAAGTACCAGAGGCGCAGTAGCTAGCGCCGATGACAACCTGATGAGTTACTTATTAGGTTGTGCAAAGTGGTGCACATACCTTTTAATCATTTACATTTTTTCCACAAGGAGCGTTAGCAGACACACCTTCTGGCAAACCACAGAGCTCTGTGTTGTCACAGTGGCAGGATGGAGAGGATGGTGGCCTGGCTGGAAGCTGGCACCATCTTTCTACTGTTGTTTTGAAAAAAAGGGCCAAGTCACTGTGGGACTTCTTGGTTGTGTATAGTAATCTGATTTACTGTAAGAAGTTAAATGAACACATCTGCAGGATACAACAGAATAATACAGAGAAGCTTATAAAGGAGGTGATCACGTTGCTAGTAGTTCTCAATGTAAGGATACAGAATGCACAACCACCATAAAGTAGACAACTGCTATGCTTTTGCAGTGTTTACATTTTATTCACTGTGATAGAGAACGTTGTTTGTGGCGAGCAGAAGGTTTGTGGTGAAGATGGCTTTGTTAGATGTGTGTTCCTGGAAAGGAGAAGATAACTGAGCCTTTCTTCTGTTCCTGATGCTTGTCTTCACTATCAACATTCTCATCAGAAACTCGCAGGAGAAAACACACGCATCGCATGCTGACCACAGTCATAGGAGCTTGATAGGAGCTTTAAACTAAATGTAGCTCGCAGCAATATTGAATTGGCAATTCTACTCAACGTAACAAAATGTGGCTCGTAATTCTCTCTGTTCATTTATTTTTCATATACTGTACATTCATGAACCACTCTGAGAGGTTGTTAGCTACCCATTAAGCCGGCATAAATTTTCAGTGGCAGCACTTTTACATCAAGTGTGTTTTTGCTGCAACTGTTGATGACTGAAAAATTAAGGCAGCTCAGCTTGTGTTTCTGTGAAATCCAAATAATACTGGAACGAATGAAGCAGACTTTTTACGATAAATATTTTTTTTTATAGCTTCCTGACTTGGACAGTTAACAGGAGTCTATGTCTGACCGGAGTTATAACATCAGTTACATATCACTGCATGTTGATCAACCTTCACTGCCACTAGTTTTGTTTTTCTTACACAGTATATTGGAAAAAGCTGCTGTAGGTGTTTAAGTGCGGCAGTGTAATCAAACCGTGCACCGATTTGTGCCATCAACTGTAACCACAGCAATAACATTATATGAGACACTGCTGAAATAACACCAAAAACTGAGTGTCACTTCACGGTTAAATGAAATGAAAGAGAATGAAATGTCTTGTTGGCATATTTGCAACTTGCATGCATGCGTGCAGAGAGGGGAAAAAACGTTGGTGCATCTCAAGTTTCAGAACAAACTCTCAAATCCTTGTGAGCCGAAAGCTGTGCAAAGTAGCAGAGAATCTGAGACAGTTTTTATTTCAACAGTGTTGTTGTTCATTTAAATAATTAGTTGACTGACAGAAACTTAAACGGTTACTATTTTGATAATCAACAGATCCTTTAAGTCACTTAAAATGTGTTTGTTGGCATGTGCCGTTTTTTTTACATTTTAAAAACAGCATCATTAGTTAATTAAAAAACAATACATCAATTAAATATCCCCTTGTTGCAGTCATCATGACAACAAAACCTAAATGAGCAATTCTAACATTATAAGTCACAGGGAGACCAAAAACTGACAGAAATCTTACTCTTTAGACTCATTCACACTTAAACAAAGGAAGAAAAGACATATTTCTAAATATTACGTCCCCACACTGCAAACATTCATTAAACATTCATGCCTCCTGTAAAGACAGAGACAGGATGCTGAAGAGTACTGTAAAGAAAACAACAGTAGAGAGCAACACAGTGGAATCGCCAGGACAATAACTGGCACTCTGGATATTTGTTGGATTAAAAATGAAACAAAACACTGTGGTTCGCACTTTATAAATGGACACAAAGCAAATAGAGACAGAAACAAAAATAAGTGGACTGACAACCAGACGTCCGCTCACTTCCATGTGCACGGACTCGCATACGCAGGCAGAAGCATATGAGCGCAGCACAAGAATCTGAAGCTCTACTCTGTTCTGAGGCACACCCTTGAAATATGTATGACCCTCCACGTTCTATCCACCACTATGGCAGGGACACAGCATAGCTCCCTCTTTATCTCCCAAATGGACTTAGGAGCAGCAAGTTCACTCCAAGGCTCAACATTCTTCTCTTTTGGATCCTATTACAGGACTAACCAGCAGCCACATGTACAAAGTCCCTTCAGTAATAATCACCCTAAATCCTACATGTTTCTCAAAGCTCTCAATGTAGCATGCATTTCCACAGTACATTCATCAAATGTTTGGTTTTGCTTAACAATAGGTTGAACTCACTGGTTAAGCCTCGTGGAAGTTCTTTCTTCATGAGTTGGTGGTAGAAGCAAGTGGCCACAGAAAAGGAATGAGTCAGGACCAACGAGCAGTCTTTTCCCGCATTGAGTGGTCTTTCCTTGACTAACATTGTGGGCCAACTCACTGGGGTTTCCTGTACACTCATAGTTTCCAAAAAGAGGTTTTGTAAAACTGCTGGCCACCAATGATGGGTTATTGGACAGTGCTTCTGTTGCATGAAAATCGTACATTGCACAAAAATTTTAAGGTTTTTTACCATTAACGCCCATCCATTTTGGTATATTGGGACTACAGAATTAGTGTAATGGTAGAAGAAATTAAATGGATATTGGAATTAGTTCTCCATATTGTAGGATGGGGTTTTAACAAGTTTGGATTTGCTGATGCTCCTGTAGCCGTAAAACTCTTGGACACCTAGTAACTTGTAAGGCAAGAACGATCAGCAGCAAGCCGGGTCAAGCTTGTAGCCTCAGGTCATCATACCTGTGAATCTTCTGTGAACCACAATCAATAAGAAACTCATACTAGCTGATATTTTTTTTTTAAAAAAAAACCCAAACTATCCCTTTAAAGTATGCCTGCACCGCAGACAAAATAAAAGTGACAATTACCTCATTCAGAATTGAGATTATGGTTGTCTCTCATAAGTCTTAGGGAAACATTTTTATGAAAATATCGCATCTGTAATCAGTCAGTCCAGTCTGATGATGTACAGCATGGTTCAACAATAAGGCTCTACCGATTGCCCGGTGCAAGTAAAGTGCCACGTTGGGCTAGTAAATCTAGCAACTCTCTTGCCTGATTGGGCAAGTGGTAAAAAAAAAAAAAAAAATTATGTTGTCGTTCTCTGGCACACAGCATAACCCCCTCGCCTTGAACGTATCGGAGAATATAAGCGTGCGCCGTTGGCCAATCAAGAATTGAGTAGTCTAATAGTGTTATGCGTGAAACAAACATCCCTCAGGATTATGTGAGCGCTGTCAAATAGAGGAATCAATGGAGCATTTTTCACTTCATAAATACTCTTGAGACTGAGAAACATTAAAGAGGGAAATCAGGACGCTTGGAGTGGAAGAAATTAGTATAAAAAATGTATTTGCCATCGGGTTAGGGAGGCTATTCCATTATTTGAAAGAAACTCAGCTGATCAAAGACTTTACTGTTCAGTGAAATATAGGGGACGGGTCATACCAATTTCGATATGCAAGAATGTTTGTTGCTTCGCATCTATGACACTCTGTGTCCTTGTTCTGTTTCATTTACTTAAATAAAGATTAAACGTGACAATTAACTTAGGTCTTTATTGTTATTTCATAACTGCTCATAAATAAAAACTGACTTCGGGCAATGTGAAAAAAAACATTAACGTTGAACCCTGTACAGTATAGCGATTGTGAGATGCTTGTCTTTGTGGTCACAGAGTAGGGATTTTCCATGGTATTTTGTGGTGGTTGTATGAAGTCTCAAAGTCGCAGAGTACATTCTCTTGAATGTTATCGTCATGTGAAATTGCAACTTACTACTTTTTCTGACTCATTTTGTTCTTGTTTTCTCTCTCTCTCTGTCACACATAGACACACACACTCTCACACACTCACACGCACACATTAGATTTGTCTTTGTTTCTGACCTCTCTGTCTGTACACTCTTAATTAACTGCATGGCGTAATGCAGTCTTGCCTTCGCAGTTTGTGGAGAAATTAAGAGGGCTTGTTTTGATGCAGCAGTTCTGCCTGCTCATGCAAATGCAGCAGAATAACAATGAGATTTAAATTATGATTAAACAACAATTAACTGTGCTGCCCTACTTCAAAGCTTGTGTGAACTTTCAACTATGTGAGAGAATGATGTTGAGTCACTGTGGGGTTATATCCATTAACAGCCATAAGATACACATCACTGATCATTACACCATAAAGTCTGTGCCAGAGGTTGACGAGCATCTGTAAGTTTAATCATCACCATCATTATCACAGTCACCACTTGATAGCACTCTGCCCGGTCCCTACAAGCCTACACTAACTAAAGTTTCACCTTATCTAATCACCTAGATAAGGTGAAATATGAATGATCTCCATGAGGAAATTGGGTCATTGCAGCAGCAGATACCATGACATGTATATGGACAAGAACAAATTAAAATAGTGCCTATCATTAATGTGACCAGATAACCTGTAATGAATAATTAACATTGTCATTATGTATTTGCAGAAACATTTCAAAACATAGTAGCCACATTTTTGCTGCTGGATCTTCTTCCAAATACCTAAAACCTGCTACAACCGTTTTTCTCAATGAATACGAACATCCATTAACAAGTCGGGCAGCACTTAAAACTCAGTACTTAAATGTTCCTCTGTAAACGTTTGCCGAATGGGAGCAAGCAAAACAAGCACAATGACCAACCAGGGGTTTGGCAGTTTCCCAGCAAACACCAGTACTGGACTAAAAATGACTTTGTAATCAGAGGGTTTAGAGAGCAAACAGAGAAGGAGGGAAGAAAACTAAGGAATGATAGAGTGAGCCTATGAATTACTCAGCAGACACGTCTCTCCCCCTTCTCCTCCCTGCAGGAGATAATGGGGATCATCCGTCTTCTTGCCCTCCTTTACGCCCCATCTTCTGACCACTCCTCTGCATCCAGGTCAGCTGAGAAAAAACACAGGTCCTTTCCAATAACTATGACGTGCAGAATTTGATGGAAGGAGATTTCATTCTGCCGGCATTATTGGGATAAGCCAGAGTGGCATGAGAAATTTATTTTTGTACTGTTTTGTCTATGCTCTTTTCCCTGCTTTGAAGCGGGATAAAGGTAATGTCACGTACCTCCATGCACCAATCCCAAGTTCACAACATGTGAGTCAAAATCTGATGACATTTGTGGCGTTGTTTGCTTATGTTCCTGAACTTTTAACTTTGATTGTTGCTCTTGTAGTCATAAATTTTCAATATTATAGAGAAATATGTAAGATTTGAAACCAAGTTTTCAGGGTCTCTGAAATCTGGAACAGCTCTATCAGCTGCTCGGAGTTTGTTTTCCACAGGAGACAGGCCCCGAGTCTACACAGAGGATGTGACAAGCCGCAGATAAAGACACAATCAAAGACAGAACAAGGACAGTAGATTTAAGTAAGTCTAAACATTTTAGGACACATGGTCACTAAAAATACAACAGAGCAAGAAAAATTGAAAGTAAATGCCTCTCTAGAGGACACACTATTTATCATAACTGCAATAAGAGTGCACAGATTGTTTATTTCACACATCAGCAGGCCTAAACTGCCGATGCTGGATTATCTAGCTGAGCTGCTGGATTGTCTCAGACTCATGTTATTCCGATGCCTGCTGCTGCTAAACTGCTTAGGAAAACATACATGACACATTTATTCCACTTCATGAATAATACAGCATTTCCACTCACGCATACTAAAAACTAAGGTGTATCTCTCTCCGTGGGGCACAGACATGTCTAATGTCAAATCCTCATCGACAAGGATAGGAAACCTGCAGGATTTTCAGGCTCTCATCTCCTTCCAATAAAGCCAGTCGTCTATTCTATCCCGAGACAGGATGCAAGGAGGAGGCTAACGAAGGGCATCATTATGAGGTGAAGAGTTCACAGTAGCATACAGGAATAGGATTTGAGAGTGAAAAAAAAAAGATGCAGATTTCTTTTTAACTGTTAAAGAATGACACCCTCTTCTTTGATCTTACAGAAAACAGAGGAAATATGGAGGTGGGGACTCATGGAGAGAGGCAGAGAAAGAGAGAGACAGTGGGAGAGAGAAGACAGCTAGAAGAAAAGCTGGAAAGAGAAGCAGAAAGCAAAGGAGTCAGGGAGATATTGCTATCAGAGCTCCAACATGGCAGGATGTGACATGTGGAGAGCAGGAAGAGGAAACTGGACAGATATAGATTGGTTTGGTAGCCACTACTGAAAACATGTCTATCCCATTAGGGGCCTCTGTGGCAGTTAATGTGCTTATCAAAGCGTGCACCTTGGGTCTATTCCTAACCCTAGTATGGTGCCACTGCACACAGCTAACATGGAGCACTGATGGAAAGGTGGCTCAGTGCAGAATCTAACCTGGGTCAGTGAGATTTCTATTGTTTTTAATCACTTATTGGCTTGTAGAGTTTCCTCCAAAGTTGGTCACAAACTAGGGTCAAATCCCAAATCTAATAAGACTTAATAATGAATTTCATTCATTAGTATGCCTTTACCACAGCTAAGCTAATTTTACCACGTGACAACTGCTCAAATAAACAATGAGTCTCATTGAACTATCAGAAAACAAAAGAAAAGCTTTGTGAAAAAAACAAGCACCCTCTTCATTACTTACAGTGAATGAGTGAGGGATTTCAACTCAAGGAGGAGGATGACGGCAACTTTATTTACTACTGTGCTGAATCTTAAGTCCCTCTAACACCAAATGGACAAATCATGCAGGTTTCAGTCGACAGGTGGCATAAATATGGGTAATTCCACGTGTTATTTTTAGATGGAGATCCAGAGAAGCTAAACTCTATTGAGTGGACTTTAGCACATTCGGCTACATAATTGTTACATCCAGATTGGGGACAGTAACATTTGTCCTTTAGACAAAATATTGAAACAAGTGAGTAGGCAGCATAATAAACCATATCAATGAAGACACATTGCTTTCTTATTGCACAGGACTTTGCACAGGTACATGCTGTTGTTGGGTTTCTGTCAGTAGGTAAGTAGACAGTAAAGGAGGTTAAGGAAGTCATTTTATATAGAATAGACCTTTTCTTACGGAACAAGTGTCAATCATAGAAGTAAGCTTTAGGTTGACTTTGGGTTTTATAGGCCATCAAAAACATGTGATTCTGTCAAAAAGGAACATTTCGAAGATTATAAATTTAAGATTAGTCATCATGTTCAAAGGCTCTCTTTGCACTATAGTTTAAAAAGAATAAGTGGAGGGTTAAACAGGGGATACAGGCAACTTGGATTTAAACAAATGTGCACCTACTGTACACACATGCATGCGCACATACACGTGTACAGATTAGCAATACCAGCCAAATTGTGCATCTACAGCTTAACTTAAAAACCTGAACCTTTGTTAAGCAGCAGAAGGAGATTTTTCACAGTTTCAGCTTTTGCTAATGATCCTCCATTTTCATGGCTCAATAAGACAGCAATGTAATAGCCTCTAAATCTGATGCCTTCTCGAGACTCCTTAGAGGCCACCAGTAACAACTCTTTACTGGAGTGAATGCTTTTCCAGTCAGAATCCATTTAACAGCTGTTTTCTTGTTAGGTAAGATGAGAGCAGCCATTTGTATTAATACTCGTATACCATATATTGAAGTTAATGAAAAACATACTGTGGATTGATTTAAGGTCTCAACTTTTTTTATGAACTTCAAAAAGAACTGACCCTTTGGTTATGAAAAAAAAAACAGAGGCACATAGCAGCAGCATGGGTGTGTCAGCTCAGCTGTTGACGTTGAGGCAGATAGCCATCTAATCAAATATGGTATTTGGAGCCTGGATGAGTGGGATGTAAAACTTCAGGACAATACAACAGCCTGCCTTCTTTAAACGTGAAACTACATGTTAACCAGTCACGTCTAGTGTAGTTTAGAGAGTCCCCGTGGTGCAGTAGTTTATTAGCCATGACGAGGAGAAAACTACAGCAAGAAGTTCAGCTTTGAATGACTGATACTCGGTGATGCTGGCATGTTTTTTTTTTAAACATGAACCATAAAGCCAAGATAAAGGGCGGTGGTTCATATAGCTGTCATACACATGATGACCCGTGTTTAAAGCACCCCTCCAGGACAAACAGCCTACTGGAGACACACAGAGCGGTAGTTTTGTACAGCGTTATCAACTTACCCTCGGAGAGCTCCAGCTCCAGCTCCGCCAGCTTCTCCCGGACCTCCGCCGGCAGAGTCATAGCGACAGCCGGCGTGGGCTCCAACATCATCGTTAGCAACCCGGTTGAGGTTCTCTCAGCCATTGCGATCCAGTAAAAAGCGCAAATGGGTCCACTGGGTTGTCGGTAAGAAGGACAATACAACCAAACACGAAAAAATAAAAGATAACAACCCCTCCTCACTTCGCTTCGGCTAAGGGGGGCCAAATAGGGTGTTGGTGCTTCTCGCTGCAACGGCGTACAGATGTGTGAGAAATCTCTCCAACCGTCATGACACGGCTAGCTCCGAGGCTAGCAGACACACCTGGCTGTGTGTGTCCATGAAATGTGGTAGGGCAGGCCCCTGCCACTGTCTCCGTGCCTGCTGTCTGTCCCACGGCACTGACTGTGTCCTGAATGACGGCGGCTGCTTCACTTTAACTGTGGAGGGAACTCATTCAACTCATCGCTCGCTTCCCACGGCGCAGTCGCCATTGCATCATAGCAACAGCAGCTTCGGCCGTGCGCGTTCATGGGGCCTGCTCCTGTGTGTCTGTGCACGCGCTTCTGTGCTGCACGCTGATGTTGTACATATATATAACTTGTCTGCCTCCTGCTGTCACAACCACAGTGCTGCACAACATTTACTGTGACTTACTGTGTTGTTTGAACTGGGAAATACTGCTGTGTTTTTGAGATATGTATTTATTTATTCAGTCATGTATTATGCTTATGTATTTTGCTTTTGGTATTTTTGGGTTTTACATCCAAAGCTGAACTTAACTTTGCCAGATATTGGTATGGTTTCAAAATGTATGTTAGGAAGATTGTGCAGGATAGTAGGCTAAACAAATTGGCCTATGCCACAGGCAAATAGCACGCCAGAAGCACAAAATTCTTACCACTGTGGCCAGATAGTACATGAAACTCCCAATAAAAATACTACTGCTATAATGAAGTATGTCAGGTTTGAGGTAAGCTCGAAGATCCCCTCCAGACGTGTATTAAGGCATCTAAAAATACTCTGCTTGGAACAGTAATGTGTGTCTGATATGTTTTTTGCACACAAAAAAGTATAATTACCAATTAAAATTCTTAAAATGGCATATACTCCCTTCTCTCTCATTAAAAGTAACAGAATCTATACATATGCAAATATTTTTCATTTCAGAAGTTTAACTATTGGGCTCAAGATGTCTCCTACTTCACTGTAAAGTCCATTCTTAATGTATGTGTACTGGAGGCTTCAGGTTTCCACGTCACACTTTTATAAATTGTACGTTTGACCACGATTGGCTCCAAACTAGTTGTGATGTCACAAATCCTGCTCTTGAGCCCACCCAGAGAAACTTTCCATCTTCAGCAGATAAATGTGAAAACAGCCTTCCACCGTCAAACTCTGCACATACATAACTCTGCACAGTGACGCTCAAACCAACTGTAGAATTACCAACAAGAACTAGAAAATGCATTTCCTGCGGAAAATGCGTGTGAATGCCGGCAGCTGAAATACATCGCAAAGCATCGCTGAAAATGCAGAAATCTGAAGCAGTTTTTAAAAATCTTTTAGCGCCACCTACAGGTGAAATTGTATCAAATGCTATAAACTTGTTCAGCATCCCCACCTGTACAACTTTGCTGAATTTGGTTAATATGGAATATTACATCAAAAAGATATGGCATTTAATAGTGGAATGGTAGTGTTTTACTAATGACTACAAGACTATTGTTTACATGCTTCAATATGTCCTGCATATTCTTATGGAGAACTTGTGTACCAAGTTTCATTTTATTAAAGACAACAGAATTGTAGACATGTCATGTTATAATATTGCAGTAGTGCCCCCTGTGGGTATAATTGTATCAAAGGGTACAGACTTGTGCAATGTGGCTGTATGTACAACATTCCCATATTTGGTTGCAACTGAGTTTAGCATTGAAGAGTTATAGCCCGGTCAGTGCATCAGGCCATGCCTTAAGAAGTCTGGTAATCAATTACAGACACACAGTAAGTGATACTCAAAAACGAACTCGTAAGTTTTGTTTGGGGTCATCTAAATATGGTATGTACCAAGTTTGGTGAAGATTAGATGAAATATGTGCCAAAAGACACAAAACATGTGTTCTGCAAAAAATCCAAAATGGTGAAAAAATTTCCAAGCACAAGTGGGCGTGGCCTATGTCAGTCGGATCAACTTCATCCAAGGAACACACTGTCGTTTTGCCAGGCTAATGAATTATTAGCCAAAAACGTTAAACACGTAATAACTGACCACATGGTGGTGCTATAGGTACGATTTTTTAATGCATTAAGCATTTCCACATGCGACAGCTTTCCATGAAGGATGAATACTTTAGCAATTTTAGTTTTTGAGATATCAACTTTCAAACATTCCTCCCATAGACTTTCCATTATATTTTTTAATATTTTAAAAATGTATATAAAATATCTGGAAAATGCTAGAAAGAAGAAAAATCATATCATAAATGTCCTTAAAGAGCTGAACATTTTGATATTTGAATTGTTTATGTAGCTGAAAGTATGCAGAAGTAGTTAGCAATTGAAAAACCCACGGAAGAATAAAAATAAAACTTTGAAGAATATACATACATAGTGTGTACATAGAGCAGAGCATCTTACAGTATGTATCTGTATAAAGCATATTTACTGTATACTATAAAAAGCAAGTGAAATGCTGTAATATGAAGCACTACAGTAAGTACACAGTATTATAGTACAGTGCACATTGTTGGATTATATACCTGTTCTGTCTACGAAATATTTGAATGATCGAGGACACAGTTGTTCTCCCAGCATTTGGCTGCACCCTTCGACCAGCCGCGGCCACTGTAAGGCCATGATTGAGAACATGGACCACAATTGTGGCCATTATTTCTTCGGGAACTTGACTATGTCCTTGGCCTCTTCTACCTCTTCCTCTGTTTCACCTCCCTGCCCTTTTCCATGCAGCCTCACTCCTCTTCTTCAGTAACACTGTGTTGTGCTCTGTCTATTTATGTTTGCCAATTAAAGGTACATGAGACACACCTCTGAGCTATTTCAGAGAACTGGTTGATCCCTGGTTGATCTAACATTTCACACATTCCCCTTCATTAGTGAAAGTCAAGATTCACCTGAGAGCAATTCATCAATTCAGGACACATTTACAAAATAGAAATAGAAATGCGTAGAAAATATGCTTGACAGATTATGATAACTGGTTCAACCATTTTGCATGTGATGACTTATACAATGAACTAATGCCTAGATCTTTTGGGGGGTAAGACTATTCAACAGAGAACCAGTACAATACATTGTGATCAACATGATATAAAATGTAAATAATTTTAAGAGAAATGTCAAAGTGCTTCACATAAAGTGATTAGAATAAATTTTTAACTCACTATTAAATGCAGCCAAATTGGATTTTTATTTTTATTTTTTTTTCATTCATGGGGCAGTGACCGATGAAGTTTCTGAAACTTGGCTGTAGTTTGGTTGGGTTGTGGCTTGATACCCTGATAACCTGAAGACACAGGTAAACAGACAGAGATGAAGAGGAGGGTTCCATAAAGCAAAGAACAAATGGGAGCAGTTCATCTCATTTGAGGTTTGATCCTGCTTACTGAAGCTCAGTTACAATCATAACTCCATTTTGTAAAGACAAAAGTGTAAACAAATACTTACAAGTTTAGGAAATCATTCTATTTGTATTAGTTGTGGCTTTACAAAAGGTGGAATGATACTACTGACACTGAACATAATGTCACACATATTTTATTAGTCATTATTTAGATACAGTATATATTAACTTTATTGTGGTGTAGCAAACATAAACAGTAGAATAACAAACATTTAAAGGGAAAAAAAATCCACGGCAAACACAAAAGTCTAAAGACACTGAAATGCATAAATACATTAAGTAGCTTTCAAATTACTTGAGGTACAAATTGTTTGACTATATTGTTAAGTTTGTTTTAAATCATAAAAAATAGCTGCTCTTTGTTAAATTTACACTTAAATCTTAAATTTTGTCAGTACCCTTTAAATGTAATAATATAGCAGTGCCTAGAATGAATTGCTATTTTGGAAACTGGTATCTCATATATGTTAATATTAATATAAAAAGTTGTGTTTATTTACATGTCGCTTTTCAAAAACAAGTTACAGAGTGCTTTATAAAAAAAGACAAAAACTATAAGATGCATGAATCAGAGTGAAAAAATCTGAATTAAAAATCAAATAAAAATTACAAATATAAAAGTTTTTGTAAATAGACAGATAGGTAGATAGATAGATAAATATCATATATAGTGTTTATAACAGTCTTCATCATCACAAATTCTTTTCATATTTCAACACAGGGTTAAAAAACAGTAATACTGACAATGAAAACTTTACAAGCATGGACTATGTCTCCATACCTGCCTTAGCTGCACTGTGTATGGCAAGAAAAAGGCTATTCACATTAATGCTTCAAAAGACAAGTTACATACAATATAATTTAAGTGTAAAATAACAGGTTTTAATTATGCTTTTTATTGAGCTAAAATCTTTGTCTTGGGTTGTTTTTAACTACTTACTGTTATTGTTGTTTTGTTTTGTGCGCATATTGTTTGTATTGGTTATCGAACTATTAAAAAAATGTACAAATTACAAATACATATTTAGTGACAATATCCAAACATTAAATAAGTACACTTCATAACAAGTACTTACTTAAGTTTTGCTCCTTCATCTGTGAAAATAAATTTAAGTGTTTTGAGTTTATACAGCCAGTAGGTGTCATAGTAGACACAGTAAAAAAAAACAATACAACAACAGGTTCTTCTCTGGCAAGGGGTAGGCTATGTATAGATCTGATTGACAGTATTGAGGGTTTGGTGAAAGTGATGGTTATAAATCCTCTATTGTAAGTAAAGCTCTTTCCTTAGAGTATGTTTCAGTTCGATGTGGTATTCCTCTCCAGGATTCCTGCGGTTATGTTCATAGACGGCCCCATTCACCTCGGTATGAACATGGAAAAGAGATGTTTTCCTGTCGGAACACAAACAATAGTTTAGTCCTGTACATAATAAACTAAATATAACTCACATGGAAACTGTACAATTCTAACCAGAAGAATGAGATGATGAATTTATGAATTTAGCTCAAAAAATGATGCTTTTGGTTGTTTGCCTGTACCTCCTCTGGCCCTTGTGTAAGGCATCTGTCAGAGCCTTCAGGTAAATGGAGCGATGATAACCTTGCTGCAGGTGATGTTCATCCGTCCAGCAGTGACTCCAAAACACGTCTGCATCTGTAGGAACTGAATTACAGCCATCTGTCTCCAGATCCTCATCCCGATGCTCCATCCTGGCAGAGGGCTGGAACTCGGGGACACCGTACCTCTGGATGAAGAAGAGTTTGGGTTTGCCAGCCAGCATGGGGCACGCATCCGCATTGAAAAGACGTCTGACCATGTCAAGATGTAGACCTGCGCCGTACGAGTCTGTAGCCAGGAGATGACTGGCCGTGCCGCGGCTAATGATGCAGCAGACGAAGCCATCGCCTCCATGGTTTTCTCTCTGTCTAAAAATCCCTCTGAGAGTTGAAAGAGTGTCATCCACACTCAGCAATTTGTGGAGGACCACATTGAAGTGAAGAGTCTTAAATGTATCTTCCAACATCTCTGAGGGAGTAAGGAAAGATGAAACCATGCATATAAGTTTTACCCTGATGGAAAGTCACTAAATAAATAAATAAAACATTATCATACCAGGGCTGCTACTAAAAAGTGGCTTAAAATGTCTTCTTTTGCCCAACCAACAGTCCAAAACCTCAAAGATATCAAGTTTACTATTAAATGAGACAAAGAATAGTTTCAAATCCTCACAAATGAGAGGCTGGAACCAGGGAATGTTTATATTTTTTCCTTCACGAATGAATAAAATGATAAATCAACTATGAAAATATCTGCAGATTAATTTTCTGTCAGTGGACTCATCAATTAATCAACTGGTTGTTTCAGCTCTAATCCAAAGCAAACATAATTATTCAGTAGTATATTCTGATTGTGGGTACAAAGTGTTTTGTGTCTCACCTCCATCATTACCAACACAGTCTATGATAACACATACTCCTCTGGGGTCAGTGTTAAATTTGTACCCATCTAGTGGACTCTGCAACACAAAGGAGCAAGAAGAAACATTTCATTAATGCACGTAAATTGCTGCTGAAAAACACAACAAAGAAAGTTATCAGCACATACTTTACCTGATAGTTCTGCTCTCTGTATGCAGGCATTGGTATGTTTTCAGTAGCTGAAATGAAAGTGATGATAAGAAGGTCAACACTACAGTGAAATGCACTGATAGAGCAGGGGCTTTCCAACTCTACTAGGTAAATATAACATAACAATTGCCAATAGCAGTTCCCTTGTCCTGAAACGGTTATTGTGACATTTCTCTGCTAAGCACTTTGGCCTTTATAATTCGCTAATGCCTTACCAATGTGGAGGGACTGTCCCAGTCTTGTTTGCCGTGGAGAATGGGAACTATTTGTGGTGGGGGTCTGAAACTAAAGAGCAGATGTTTTTCAGAAGTATTAATTTCATGAGACAAAAAAAAATATATAAAAAAAATAAGCATGATCTTTTATACACTGTCTTACTCACAGGAACTCTGAGCCTTCGCTGTTGACACGAACATTGTTCTGATGTTGCAGCTGTGAAAAGGTGTAAACAGAGAGAAATACAAGTAAATATAAGTAATAATTTTAGGTACTTTGTATACTGTTTGTGTTATTTGTTCATAAAAGTATAAGTTAGTTAATGAGCTGACTGTACTTTTTAAACATGCATGCTTTAGGATCAATGTACATGTGAATTTACAGTACTTCGTGGGGATCAAATCATATGTTTCCTGTGCCAGGTATTCTACTTTATTCTTCTTTATCAGTTCACTTCTCTACATTTTTCCTATCTAAATAATATGTAAAAATGTCATACTTGAAATTCCTTTTACTGTAAGTATGAATATTATAAATAGCTCACAAGTCCCACATATGAGTTTCATTTCACATTTTCTCATGGGGCATTTTCTTCCATGTGATTAATTAATTCTGTATACATTTGAGTCATTCAGTGAGTCATTCAGTATTAAAAGGCAAACGGGAAATACACTCACCTGTTGTCTTGTACATATTTACTTTTTTGGCTAGGTCGACCCTGCCGATGTCTCTTAAGCATTCCTCTACAAAGTCCACCTGTTCAGATGAAACTTTATCCAGCTTCTCTAGTTCAGTAATTATGTCCAGGAAATTCTGTCACACAAGAGAGTGGGGTTTCTTTTCAGAGTGTAAAAGAAGCAACATGTCTGTGGTATGCAAAACGAAAAAAAAAAAAGGTTTTGACATTTTATGGGGGGGGCGGGAAGAGGTCACCACCCCCCCCCCCCCCCCCCCCCCCCCCCCCCACCCACACACACAGGAACCAGTGTACAGTCATTCTTTCACCTTTGCCTTGTCCATCCTCTCTCGGGGGACCGTGCCACCTAACAAGAATTTCACACTGTCCAGATCTTCACTGGCCATATCCTCACTTATATTAGCCATCAGTACTCTGCAGTGAGGAAGACAATGGTCATTCAAAAGAGCCACATGTATGTTAACTTGGCTTGTTAGACATATTTAGCATTCATTAGATATCTTAAAGCATATCTCACCTGAATCTTGGCAGAACTTCCCTGTACTTCAGACTCCTCTCCACCTCGTCCCTGCTGATTCTGAACACCTTCCTCAGGATATCAAAACGTCTCAACTGCAGTACGAGCTCTGCCAGAAACAGGCGACCGTCCTCACAGCTCGTCGCTTTAGACCTCAATATTTCCTTCAGAAAAGTCACACTGTCGTCCGTGTCCAAGTTTTCACACAAGTAGAGGAGCAAACTGCGTTCACTGCTGCTAAGAGACTCGGCTATTAGATTAATATCATGAAGCAGATGTCTGTCTTGAAGAGCCATGGACGCAGGAAGACGATGACCTAATGATGATTGACAAATAAGGATCTTTCACGGTGGATCGGTATGCCTACAAACCGGATCGGATTAAATACTGCGTTAGATTTGAGTTCCGTATGCTAAACTATCATGAAAGTACGTAATTTAGGCCTAAAGGAAAAACAAAGGATTACTGAGAGAGCCTATCTTTTAGCGTCGAAAGTTGAGCACAGACGCGGACGATCTGAAGAGGAATTGAGATTAAAAACAGTGATGACACCACTTCTAGGGGAAGAAACTCTCAGCCATAAAAAAAAATTTGAGGCGTTTTAGGTATTTCTAGAGTGGGCGGTTATGGGAAGTGAAAGTGAAACTAACAGAGGCGGATGTGCTACACTTAACCCCGTCCGTGATGTAATGTAATGAAAAGGCGTTTCCACGCGCGCGCGCGCACACACACACACACACACACACACACACACTTTTAATATTTTATTTTATTAAAATATTGCTTATAAATATATATAAACATATATTATATAATAATATACGTTGTAAGCTATTGCTTTATTAATTATTATCAAATTATTAATAAATCATCTTCTAATGCTTTGTAGACCAATTATAAGCAATTTAATAACTCCAAATGAATTCCCCTTCATTGGTCTCTGACCACTTATTTCTAGAGAAGGACTGCAGATGGACCAAAACCCAGCTACTGACAACCTGATGGATTCAAACTCTTAGAAAGTAAGAAACACAGGAGCATTTAAAAATGAATTACCAACATTTATAACTGCATTATTACCAAATAGAAAGAATAAACACCAACCAGGGATTTTTCACAACCTGGCAACTCAATATTTGTTTGTCTTATTATATTATAACGTATTTTTAAAGCATTATTACATTATTTATTAAACTTAAACCATTTAGCCTGTTAACCATTAACAAAACTTAGACCTTTAGACCTTAAAACTTTAGACCTTATCATACAGCTTCTAGTAGGGACACTGATCATGTATACCTGAAGAAATAGAAACAGACTGAAACAACAGCAAGGCCACAGTATACACAGTATAACAGTATACAAAATAATTATAATAAAAAAATATGTACATGTATATAAATAAAAATAAATATACTTAAAGAAAAATATCTTTACATTCCAGCAGACAATATATTAGGTTTCAATCAGATAAACAGGATACAAACATTGCAAAGAAGTGAAGAGTGCAAGGAGTGCTGAGATAAATATTAAATGTTAAAAAAAAAAAAGACATGTTACTTTTATACATATAGTAGTTGCTTATGTTCAGTATATTCAGCCTGTTCAAATATACAGCAATGAATGAGATGTACTGCACATTTTGTAATTTAAACTAAGTATGTATTATGTGTATGTACAGTGGGTATAGTGTTACAGGGTTATTGCACAGTGACTGAATTAACTGTTCATAAGATGACCCATGTGGTAGTAAAGATAATTAAATAAAGAAATAACACAAAGTCTTTGTTAAAACACTTGAAACTGCAACATAGCATGTCAAAGTTTTTTTTCCTGGCTGTTGTATACCAGCTAGTTTTGCAGTGAAATTATTGTTAGGTTTACAAAAGCATAATCCAACCCATCCTGATGTACTGTTCCTATCTCCAACAAAAACAAACTTACCAGGATCTGCCTCCAGAATCATCCCCTCCCAACCTCTCAGACACGAACAACAGAACCGTCACACGCCTTGCTCTCACAATAGTGAACGACAGCGATCACCCCTTTCAATCCACACTTCACACTACTGCCTTCAGGCCGTAGATACAGGACTCTGAAATGGAGAGCTTGTTTGGCAGAAGTTTTGTCCCTTCTGCCCTAGTAGCACTAAACAAACCGCCTCACTGACCTTGTATAGAGCCAGCCTTATCTGTATGTGTGTGATACACATATATGTATTGGGATACAGGCAGGGATGAATGTTATATGTATGTATCTGTATGTATATCTGTACGGTGAGGTGTGGTTATCTGTATGTTTCTGTGTATATGTACAGGCTGTGAAAAACAAATTTCCTGCATTATAAAACTTTATAATAAGGGTACAAATAATATGCTTAAGCAATTCTCAACTAGAAGTCATGATGATTTGATGCATGAAATAATGCAGGATGTATAATGAATTCCTGTTGTTTACCATTAACAAATGATCAAGTCACTATGACTTTATGTGATTAGTTTACACATAATCGATTGTTAATTAATGAATATTAATTCACAGTTTCATACATTACAGTTTTGTACCTACAGTTACTGTGGCAGCATTGTTCAAGCTGATCATGTCTGTCTCGTGTTGCTAGCTTGCAAATGTGGTATAAATAGCATCAGGTCATGCAGCAACATGTAGATGATTGCATCTTTTGATAGGAGAAAACAGCAGCTTCATAGAGGCTGATCAAATGCATGGGTATAAAATGCCCTTTACTATAACTGGAATTCAGCTAATTTGCTGGCATATCAATTAATGTATGAATTAACATTCAGATAAGATTTCAGTATACCGTGATATGGCATAAGTGTTGCCTTTTCCTGGTTTTAAAGGCTACATTACAGTAAAATGATGTAATTTTCTGAACTTACTAGACTGTTCTAGCTGTTATATTATATTATTTGCCTTTACCCACTTAGTCACTATATTCACATTACTAATGATTATTTATCAAAAATCTCAGTGTAAATATTTTATGAAAGCACCAATAGTCATTCCTGCTATATTGTTGCAAGAAAAAGTAAATATAGTGATATTCTGATTTTATCCATTACTTAAGTCAGTGGTTTTCAAACTATTTCACGTCAAGGACCCCTAAACTGACACAAATTAGACCCCCGTCTGTTAAGACTTTTGCTATTAGATGTTTTATTACAGGAGGTGTATGAAACCTATGGCCAAAATAGTCATACATTCTGTCATTGTGTTACTTATGAACACTTTGGGAATCACATACATGAGCTGTACCCTTATAATAAAGTGTTACCGACTATATCTATCTCTAAATGTGCAGCTCTTCTCCTGATCATGAGTTTTCCGACAGCCTTGAATGTGTCAGTCCTGCTCCCCCTGCAGGTCGTCCCAGCTTTCTGCTCTTTCTGCTCAGCAAAGCGCACTTGAGTTCCGCTCAGTCTGACCAATCGTGTGGCGCTGTGGCTCATCAGCACCATTGCAGTGTGGAGAGATCATCCGGAGGTGCCGCCGCTCTCAGTAACAGGGATCATTTGGAGGAAAGATACTCGACCTGGGTGACCGCTCCCGGGCAAACACCACCCCGTGCTTCCCCGACACAGTCACGGCGTGACATTGACACAACAAGCTTCACTCCGGGTGAGTATTTAGTTATTTGATAGCTGGCAAAACCACTCCGGATTTTCCAGGTAGTCGCAGTCAAGGGCTGCTGCTGACTTTCATCAGCACTGTGGTGTTGATGGACACCCGCGGTGAGGAGGCTCTAACGTCCAGTGCTAAGTGTGTTTTGGTTGAGGGGACTTAACACATCAGATGCTCAGGCGTTGAAGCCGAGGCAGACAGCCGCCTCGGCCTGGTCACGACGGAGGATGAGGATGTCCACCAGCAGCTGCCATGCAAGCCGAGCTAAGGTAGCTAACGTTGCTGGCGTGTGGGCTCAAGCTTTCGTGGCAGTGCTGTAACATACGTCAGCTAGCAGTCAACTAACCGTCCAGATAACACGGTGAGTTAGCTTGCTACAGCGGTAGGTAACCTAAAACGACAGGTTTAACTTAGGTTGTGTTGCGACTCAGCGTTAGCCGCCACATATATCGTCTTGTAATATATATATACAGTTTTTTTCCAATGGGTTCTTTACAATTGAACTCCACAAATGTTCATATAGTACTAAGTAACGGTTAAGTAACGTTAGTTTTGGTGTAGAGAAGTTAAATAATCACCGTCTTGTACAGCAGTAGAGCTGAAGTCTTTGCTATATTGCCATCTGACCTTAGTGGCCAGTTTGTGACTCATGTTTTTTGGCTGGCTGGGTAGTAGTTAGTTGTCATATCGTCATGTCTGTGATTATCAGTACCGTGGTGGTTAAATATGAACACTACATATGTATGCATACATGTTTTGTTTGGTATGAGCAAATAACTTGTGCAATAGTTGCCTCAGTCCACATGGGCGAGAGTGCAAAGTGCATGGATAGTTTAAGAGCATCAGTATGGCTTATTAATTCAATTCAGTTCAATTTTTTACTTGTATAAGCACCATCTTTTACAAAAGCAGTTCAAAGTACTTTACATGAAAACAAAATAAAACAGCAAAAATGTGCCTATAAACAGAGACATCCATGCATGCATACACATACTGTATATACACACACATACAAACATACATGCTGTACAAATCCAGTGTGTTTGTTTAAGTAAATGCTTAACTGAAAAGGAAGGTCTTTAGTTTGCTTTTAAAAGAACACAGTGTAAGTCTAAGATAAGCAGGTAGACGGTTCCTTTATTTAGGTACATAAACGCTGGATGCCATCTCACCAGACTTTGAAAATGTTCTAGGCACATGGAGGAGATTTCCACCTCGTGACCTGATCAGCTGGGACTGTAAACTTGACAGCACGTCTGAAATGCACTGTGGAGCCAGACCATTAAGATTAAGATTTCTTTATTGACATTTGTCAGTACTCACATACATTGAAATGAAATTGATCTTCTGGCATTTGACCCATCCTATACACACACACACACACACACACACACAAGGAGCAGTGGGCAGCTGCAGTGCACTGTCCGGGGACCAACTCCAGTTCTTTTTGCCAGTGCCTTGGTCAGGGGCACAGACATGAGTATTAACTCCTAACATCCATATCGTTACCCTAACATACAGATGGTGGGAGGAAACCGGAGCACCCGGCAGAAACCCACGCAAACATGGGGACAACATGCAAACTCCACACAGAAAGGGCCCGGGATGGTCAGGGTTTGAGCCCAGGTTCAGTGCTAACCACTGAGCCGTGCTGCTGAATTAATTAAGTGCCAGATTAATTAAGTGCTTTGTAAACCTAGAGGAGGATTTTTAAGCTTTTCACTCAGGTATATTTCAGCCGGGTAGCTGTTTTAAAATATGAATCAGAATTAACTAAACTCTTGACAAGTTGGACAAAGTTACCAGAAAACATCTCTCTTTACAACGACAACAGCATTCATTCAGTCTCCTTATCTATACCAAACCAGCTTTTTAGAGCTAAGGGTAGCTTTCTTCTGCTAGGTTGCTTTCTAGTTGATCATTTATTGTTGACACACTGCTGATTTTAATACGGACATCCGTGAATAAAATGTCACTTCGGGTGTTATTGGTCATGAAAAATAAGCCAACCCTCAAATAACGGCATCATGGGCAAAGATGTAGAGCTGAAGATCCAGATAATTCCATGCCATCTGCTGCTCATCCTCAATCATCATCCCCCTCTCTCTTCCTCCTCCTCCCTTGCTCTATCTCTGCCACCATGTGTTTTGGGACTAGGCTATCATCAGCGCTGCGGTCTATTTTAGACAGAAAGTCCATTTACCCACTTAATCTGTGTCTCTGTCTCCAGGAGCTGAGTTTCTTCTATTGCTCAGTTTAAAAAAAAAAAAAAAAAAAGGGCAGCATATTCAGTTAAGTGATGAGCAGAAGGCTCTAAAAATGTATACAATCATATTGTGTAGTTCATTTATTGATTAGTATACTGCAGTCTCGTGGTCATGTGCTGGGTAAAACGATTAAGCTTGGATTCACTGGAAGCTGAGGTCAACTCTTGTGAACTTTGTGCGAGTGTATGAGCTGATTAATAATGCACAATATTGTCGTTTGTTGGTCACACGTCCGCTGCAGTTGTGAGATTACCGAGACAGCTATAAACCAAAACAAATCTAACTCTATTGGGCTCTAGAGTATGTTGCCTCCCTCCCACCTATGGTGATGCACACGCCTAAGGGATCAAAGCTGTAATTAGCATGCCATGGATTAGCAGTGGGGACTATTTTCCACTGTACTCGCCCCCACAGAGCTAGAGGATCACACGGGCAGCCAACCCCCTTGTCCTTCCCCTTCTACCAATGGTGAAAATGTGAATTGCTATGTTTATTGTTGTCTCTTCAAGGCCAAACAAACAAGAGACCCCACAATTGTGCATTTGGGAGTTTGTACGTGTATACAGCATTTCTTAAATTGATTGCGTATTTATTTTACTTTGTTTGCTGTTATTCAGCATCTAAATTGGTTCTTGATGTACTTATAAGTCGCCAATGGAGTTATTATAGCCGTGTTGCGTGCAGATAGTCTTGAGTATCAGTTGGATATGTTGTTGGCATGCAGAGAGAACTGTGGTGCTGCTGACTCACTGCACTGCCAGGTATGAGGTCTGTCTGTGTGTTGGCTGGATACATGATGTACAGTATGTCCCCACCCAACACCCCCCACCCCATCGTGCTCAGCGCCTTGTCTCTCAGTCAGCCAAACAAGAGTTCATACTGCTTCTCTCTGGGGCTCCAAAGAGGTGGAGTAACATAATGTCAGTGTGTACTCTCTGTTTGTAAATGAATCAATGCTTTCAAAGCTGATTGTGCAACAAGGTTCGGGAAGTTTGCAACAGGGTATATTTCCCAAGCTAATGATGGTGTTATCGCACAGGCAATTCAGCAATATGCAATATACAGCAGGAGGGAGACTTATGTTTCATCACAATATATGGCAAATAATTTGAAAAAAAAAAAAAAAGTATATATGAGATATTGTATCGCAACAGACGTGAACGTATCACGACGTATCAGACTGAACAATGTACAGTCTCAGAGGGCAATGCATTCATTATTGATCAATCTCTAGCAAATAGTAAAAAGTGCCCATCACAGCTTCCCCAGAGCCCAAGGTGATATCTTCAGATTGCTTCGCATTACAAAACCCGAAGTATTCAATTTACGATAACTTTTCTTTTTTTTTTTTTTTATGGAAAAAGCAGCAAATCCTCACATTTCAGAAGCGGGAGCTTGTGAATGTTTTAACTTTTTTTTTTCCCTGATAAATGACCAACCAGAGTGCCCCTCAGGAAATTGTTGAGCTGGAACGCCGCTCAGATCTAGCTGCATCTTGTCTCATTTTAGATGACATCCAAAATAATATCCATACGTATTAGATACAGTAAAGTATATGTATCTTTCCCCAAAGTTTGGTGTTTTATATACATTTTTAAGATCTTAGCAGAGGTGGTCTTTGTTCTGTTTATATCACATTAGGTACGTTGATAAGTTGCAGCTGTGTCAATCAGCTTGACCAGATAGTGTAATTTGACATGCTGACATGCAACTGCTTAAACAGAAGGAAAATAAACATCCTGCTGTTGACCTGAACACAATTTACATGTGTGTCAGTATGTATCTACATTTGGAGAAGGAACACAAGCTCTGTATTTTACAGCTTAATATGGCAGCATGATCAGTGTGTTTAAGCCAAGATAATAGGTCATCATCCTGTCAGAGCCACAGTTCTCTGCTGGGCTTTACCTTCCTGTCGGTCAGCTGTCCGCTCTCTTGCTCAGCTTGCTGGTCACGACTCAGTGCCTGTCTGAAGTTGAACAGATGCCAAAGCCCGGTTGATTCCAGGAGCCTTTGAATTATAGCCAGTTATTTGTTGTTGTGATATGATGGAAAATATGTGGAAGGAAAGTGGAGGCTTTTGCTGAAGGAAGCCATGAGAGATGTGCACTGGAGAGTGAGGCATCTGTAGGGTTGGGTATCGTTTGAGTATTATCGATTCCAATTCTGCTTATTGATTCAGGTTCCTATCGATTATCAGTTTCAATTCCAAAATGGTAAAAAAAAGAGGTCAAATGTTTACATAACAACAAAAAATATTGTTTCTTTTAAGTGTTTACTTTTAATGTCATCATTAAAATTTAAATTTTTTTTAACTGAACATTCACAAAGTAAATACATACAATAAACATATATGTACACAGTAAGTACAGACATTTTCTTGTGGATGCTGTGGTATTTCATTTGCCAAAGACAACAGTGTGTCGCAGCTTGGTATCCCTGGCTCTACTGGAGGTGCTAGCGAGGTGCTAGTGCTGGCTGATGACACACGCAAGCTAGGAGACCGCAAGACATCAAACACTGAACATTCTTTTAGATCGACGCTGTGCTGCCTTAAATGTTTGGTCAAATTTGATGTGCAACCTGACTTACAGCTAATTAGCTTCCCTCATGCACTTTGCCTTGTCGTTTTCTTTAATAAAGTGAAGCCACACTTTTGAGCGTTTACTGCAGTCCATCTTTAACTAATGTCGGGACGTTAGCCGTGCATGCTCGTATTGAAACAAATCGACATGCTGTTGCATTGATGCTTGACGTTGACAGTATGGGTGTAATGGTTCGTGTATTCATCCTGAACCATTCGGTACAGGATGTTCAGTTCAGTATGTGACTTTCCTCGGTTTGGCATGCTCCCTGACCCAAACAATTACTCAAAATAGTTCAATAATCCACTTACTCCGATGTGTGGAACAACAATTTTAGTGCTTGAGTTCCACCCAGACCGTTTTGGCAGGGCACCACTTAGCTGTAGCATGTGGCTAGCATGCTCATGGATATACGCTCGCCAACTTAGCCAAGTTACGCTGGTTACCTACGTTCATGTAATGTCGCTGCTGTCATTATTATTAAAATATGCACCATTATCCTAGTATTTAAATGATATCACTTCTCCCCCTCTCTGTGACGGTTGGCTTTTCACTCCGTCTTTGAGTGAAGCTGTTCGGAACAACTTAACACATTTGATTTCCGACTTGGTTGGTCAGCACGTCGTAAGACCAGTTCTTAGCGACCATAAATCAGCATAAAACAGCTGTCAGCAGCGGTCCTGACTCTTTGTAGGAAACATAGGGGTCGTTTTTCTTTTCCAGTTCAGCACAACTTAACTTTGTCAGTAATAGTTTTGGCCAATGAGCCAATGTTGGATGGTTATATTTTTCAAAATAAAGGGGCAAAATATTTCTCTCTTCCTTTCTTTTTTCCCTGCTGTACCGACCCCAAGCCAAACTGTGACCCAAAAACCAAGTTACTTACTGAACCATGAATTTTGTGTACTGTTCAAACCCTAGTAGACAGGTCCTGGCAGATAGCCATGTCCTTGCAGATATGTAGTCTTTGTTTGCAGTAATAAAGGGTTATCGCATTTAGGAACCAATAGGCAGAGCCAAAATTCAAATTTTTTTATGGGTACCCGGTTTTTGGCATTTTGGATTCAGTTCTAATTTGGAACCTGTTTTCGGTTACCAACCCTGGACACCTGTATACAAATGTGATCCTTTGCATTTAGTGAGGCCTAGTTATTAACACAGCCAACGTACTTGGCATTGTTTGTTAGTTTGCTTTGGAATAAGAGGAAGGAGGATTTGGAAAAGTACACAACCTCGCTGATCAAATATAGTCAATGTCAAATGCCTAAATGCAGCAGTTTGCAATGCACAATTCATTTTTTTTTACGTGTCTAGGTCCTAAAAAACTTGGGAGTGTTTTAGTGTCTCATTGGCAAGGGAAAATCTGGCCAGGGCTTGATGGCTAATGCTTATTAACTTGGCTACAGTTGCTTGCTAGCAGTAATTTCTTAGTGTCTGCTGCAGTGCAATGGAAGGAGCCAAAATGTAGCCCACATTATTGTTGTTTTTCATACAGTACTGTAGGAAACTGTTTGATCTAATAACTGTTATGAGTCTCTGGGGTGGGAGAAAGTTGAGAGGCAAAGCTCTCTGGCTTGTTTTTTTTGGTATTAAGCAGTTTTGCAAGCCCCCCCGGCATCTGAGGTGGCAGTGCACACATGCACCCCCTCTCTTATGTGTCCCCCTTAGTTGATCCATTAGTCATCCAGGCTGTGCTCTCAGGCCTTTGGGCTGCCCAGTGGTCTTGGCATGTCACGCAAGCTCAAGGTGGCCCATTGTTAGAAGTCTGCTGAGCAGCTTATTCAGTGCAGCATTTTCCTCCTTTTCTCTAGAGTAGAGTTAAATGTTTAGCTGTTCCCCCACACCATGCACACAGTGTCAGCAGCAGTGCTAAATACTGTAGGATTTGTGGTCATGTGTCTCGAACTTTCAGTGAACTTGTGACTGCTCAAGCTTTCATAAAAACAAAACCCTCCACTTTATGGGTCTTGTTTTACACCAGTTATTAGGTACACCTGCACAGCATAACACAACATAATGCAGCAGCCCCGCTGTAAATCTTACCTTTGTGAAGCTTGTAATGTTCAGTTTTTGTTGACACTGTGTCAGAGAAGAGTTGATTAACTGTGATGGTATTCTTTTGAGGATGTAGCTGTTTGTGGTGTTACATTGGACAGCATTATAATGATAGGTATTTGTAATGTTTTGTTTATCTCTACTTATATACTGTATATGAGGGGAATATTAAGTCCAACTGAAATTGCATTTTTTTGTCTGCTACAGGTTACACATCTGAAATGAAACCAAAAGGGAGGACTTTATAATTTTTGGTTAGTGTGGTTTGGTTGGTGTAGTTCATGATGGCGCTCCTTAGTTTTGCAGTAATTCGACAAAATACTGTTAGTTATCCGTCACTTCGATGCAGCCAGTCAAATCTTTGCATAAAGAATTAATGTGGCGTTCTATCATAGAGCAGAGCAGATGGTCACACTGAGCCTGATGAACCTGCTACACAACACAAGAGCCACAGACTCTGAACAACAACCCACGTTAGCTTTCCTGCTAAAGTCTCCTTTTTAACATATATGGACAAAGACAAGACATGAACACACGTCTTGCATTGCTAAAGCCACCAAACAAACCGGAGAAAAGTGCACCGCTTATGTCAGTTTGCAGGCTAGATAGCTAATTAGCTGCTGAGCTGTAGCACATTACACAGCATTTAAACATACTTTGTGTTTCCCCCTATATTCATTCTGCAGCAGTACACCGCCGCTAAAATTTCACACGATCATTAATATCACTGGGCCACTAATGATTTTCACTTGCACACTGTGAGCACGATAACACCCTACGTTACCGTGGAATTGTTTTGAGTCCTCACTCTCCTCATTCTTCAAAGGACTTCTATGTGAAAGGTAAGAGTAGCGTAGCTGCTTTAAAGAATAGGGCAGTGCTTAATGTGTGTGCATAGGGAGTGTGTGGTCGAGCAAGAGCGTAGAGCGAGTGGCAGAAAAGTGACGGCGAATGCGAGTGGAGCAGAGAAAAAGGTTAGCAGTAAGTTGTCAATCTGGCAGTAAATGTACTGTACAGGCTGCCGTGTGTCAGTTAATAAATGCTGTAGTTTGTAAAGAACAAGACAAGTCCCGTCTGTTGTTAGCCTAACCTGACCAGGCTCACTAAAGGTGGATTGACCTTTAAGGTGGACCAGCTATTCTCATTTTAGTGTCAATCTCAGCTGCTCCAAAACACAGAAATGTCTGGATGCTGAGTCTCTTCCGACTCAGCAGCCAGTCTAGGGGAAAAATAGGGAAAACGCTGCTAGATGCAGGTGTTATGGTCCTTACTCTTAATCTACTCTGCAAACAACACAGTGTCTACACATGGTTTGTAGTTTCAGCGCAAGTTTGTTTACTTTGTCTCTCGTTCCCTACAGTGTAACCCCGGCACTTTGGCAGCCTGCCAGCAGCTGTCAATCAAACAGACACCAACACGCCCCTTCAGCCAGACAGAAAGGAATATTTCTGATATTTCCCCAGAGATCCTTTTTCTTCCTTTTTTAATAATACAAAACTATTAACAATACATATTAAAAAAAACCTATTGTCCAAGTTTCAGTTGGACTTTAATAACATCTTTCAATATAAACTACTCTAATAAAACACCACCACTAATCACAGCTGAGACAATAACCAGAGTTGAATCAAGACTTCTCTGACAGTGTCAACAACTGAACATAATAACCTTCATGAAGATGGGATTTATTGCAGCACAGTTGTATTGAATCGCATTAGAGTGCACAAGTGTAAGTAATAAGGATTTCTGCCTCCACAGGAACATTTGTGCTGTGTGTATTATTGACACAAGTGCACTAGTTTGGAAAAGGCACCATAGTATAATGTACAGCATTATTTTTCTTTTTGTAAGGAAAGTATTGACTTGTGAAGACACTACAGCCATAACACTGAAAATTATAGGGCACAATACACGAGAGCTCTTCTTAAAATCATTCTGGATAAGAACAAAAACTAAATCCTTGAAATCTAACAAATGCTATAAGCGGTTATAAGTCAGCTTGTGCGACCTTGATCCCAGTATGTGTATGTGAGGTTACTGCGGGGCATGATGGAAGCCCTCAATACCTCCAGCGTGCGTGTGTATGTTCTTATCCTGTACGTGGATACGTGTGTATACACACCAAATTTGCATTGAAAGCACATGTGTTCCTCAGTTCGTGCAGAGTAGAGAAGAAGGAGGCAGGGTGCTGTTGGCATTCACCTGTGCTGTTTGTGTGTTGTGGCTCACACTGATTTTAATTGGTGGAACCCTGTGTGTGTGTGTGTGTGTGTGTGTGTGTGTGTGTGTGCGTGGGTGTGTGTTGGGGTGTGGGGGGGGTGTGAGGGGTTGTTTGTGTGTGTGTGTGTGTGTGTGCTTAGTTGCAACACAGACCCATCCCAACACGTCTGGCCCTGCAGCTGCAGCAGAGCTAATTTTAGCCCAGGATGTGCGTACGCCTCAGTTCCCCTAGCCTGGCCTATGAGAGATGAGAGGAGGATGAGGCAGAAAGAGTAGACAATTTTTCACTCACTCTTGCACAGTCTGTGCAACTACCTCTTTCTTTCTCTCCTCCTGTATAGAGCCCTCCCTTTTTTTTTCAGTCCTTCATTCACTCTAGCTAGAAACCTGTAGTATGTAATTTGTGTGCCCAAAGAATTCAGGTTTTTTGTGTGTCCACATGTCCTCGGGGCAGCACTATTGATTCACACAGGAACATATTGACTCTGGTCACTGTTGCCTGTCTGACGATGACCTTTACCCACCAAAAATCCTATCTGTCGAATGATGTCTGGCTGAGGTGCATGTGTACCTGTCTGCCTCCCTATCTATATAACCGTACGTCGTCATCTTTCTATACAGACAATCCGGCAATAGAGGTCATTTTCCAGTGCTGTATTTGCTATTAATAAACCCCATTCTATTCCTGAGCAGACAGCCTACTCCACTGGTAAGTGGCTGGTTCTTATTACGATTTAGAGAGGCACAAGGATGGAGATTACAGTGGACTGGTTCACTGTGGTCAGGTATTAGAGTTAATCCTTCTACCTAGGGAAAGTGTCTGTAAAGTGTGTGTATGTTCCATGAAGAATGGCCCGCAAACGCACATGCACCAAAGTGGATAAGTAAAATTCCCCCGTGACTCTGTAAAATGTGATAGAGGAATATTCAGCAAGGCTGAGGAAACAAAATGTGTGCACGCACGTGTGTGTTTTAGTGCTTACTCATGCGTTTGGGCTTTGTCCCGTGTTTATGTGCAAATCAGCAGAATGAAACAAAACTCACAGTGGTCATGAAGCTGCCTTTAAAGATCCTGTAAACTCAATTCAGTTCAATCTAACCTTTTGATTTTCAGCATGGGAAAGTTAACCGGACCCATCGTGGAAGGTACATCTTATTTAAATCTCCCAAGATTTGTGTGCAGTTTATGAAAACAGCATCACAGTGTTGAAGCAGCAGAGGGACATCTTTAGCAAGACAAACATTGAAGTCTTGTAATGGCGTGCGTCCACCCTGCTGAAATATCCATGAGCAAGACTAAATCTCTCCTGGTCTGTATCTGACCCTGTGATCTGACCTCCCTCTTGCAGAGGTTAAACAAAGAAGAAATGTACCTACAGAGATTAATACATTTTCATACTCTCATGGTTGGATATTTAGTTCGTCATGGTCACACTGAGCAGAACTTGGAAGGAAGAAGGACGGAGTCAGAAGTGGAGCAAACAGAACAGGCACGGAGCTTGCTCAAGCTCAATAATTCATGCCTGATTGAGCTAAGCTGACCTTGAAAAATCCCCAGTGTTGGACTGTTGAAACCTGGCACTCTTCATTTAGGGCAGAGAGTAGAAGTTGAGATGGACAGATACAAACATACACAGTACATTTGCATTCTCCCTTTTGGTAAGCTTTTTTTTTTTTCTTTTATTCTTTGATGCAATTTAGCAAAGTCATTTGCAATATTTCCAGAGCATTTGCTTTGGAAATTTGCTTTGCTTTGAATTTCATCACTGTTGTTCATATGCTCTTTATTTGACTTTGATTATATTTTTATAGGATCTGTTTACATGTGAGAAAAGAAACATACAACTGTAGGTCATAGTAGTAGAAGCTTCCATAGTTGTTTGTGAGAAAAAAACTATATAAACACTGTACCAGAACAGAGAAAAGGCAAATGATTAACTTCACCCCATGCCTCTGTGAGGTTACAGGGACTGAAATCAGATTACTTTTTGACTCCCCTCACTCCTTTGGTGCCAAAACCTCTCACTAATCACACTCACAGTTTGCCAGAATCCGGTCTGATAATTTAACTCACAAATCATTGTGTGTTTGGATTTCAGTTTTTATTACAAGTGCTGGTTCACGTGGAGTTCCCCAGTGGCATTGGTACCTCAACAAACAAATCACGAAAATGCAAAGCGTTTGGAGCGGTGGAGCAGATGACAGAAACTGTAGGTGTGATCACACTCGTTGTTCCAAACAGTCGATCCTGTGCTTGACTGTTTGGAACATTTCTTTATACTTCATGCTAGAAAAAAAAAATATATTGCACCCAATTGTCACATCCTCTGACTAATGTTACTGCATTGCACAGACTCATGTTTGAAACTTATGTGGTGAAAGTCTCAGATACACTTGTAGTCGACTCTGTGGAGAAATAAAGTGATTGTTAACAAGATACGTGAAGAATAAGTGTCGACTGTGTCAGATACAGTAGCGTTCCTGCTTAGCAGCGGTTCAGTCAGCAGGTAATTTCCACCGGAGATCCTAACAGAGATAGACCGACTCTGTAAATCTTTTAGGTCTGTCTGGGTGCAGCTGTGGTAAAGAATAAGAGTGGCTCTCTGTACTGTACTGTGCTTGTTTACACTGGTTTAATTAGTCACTTAGATACTTGTATGATTCATCTGTAATGAATGATTAGTATTGTTGGGTGATTGAAGGGACCTTCCATTCAGTACTCATTTGGAATAAGCCTTCAGCTACTAGTTGGTTAATTTTTGGCTAAAGCTGCATGGTTTTGTGCAGCACATTGTCACTTTTTTTTTGTTTTACCTGTTGGAAATACTTAAGTCACCAGTTTTACTTGAGCCACCCACATAGTTAACGCTACAGTTAAGCTCCAACTAATGAGGTTTGTTTATGCGGACATTAAGGTAAACACACAGACAGAACAGCAGTGTGGGATTAGCATACAAGTGCTGTCTGTCATAGAGCTGACTTAATTAGCATGCTTGTAGCGTTTGTTGAAGGAGTTGCACAGCATGTTGATTAGCGTGCTGCAGCTGTTGATAGTCCTGTGTGTCCCGGCAGCTGGCAGAGGAGAGGACCGGTTAAGACGGCATATGCATGAGAGCGGAGTCACGGCACAACCAACACACGCCGTTAACCTTATGATGTTTTGGATTTTAGCACTGACTTGACTGATTGTATGAAGGGATTTTTCATTTACCAGCTTAGCTAAGAAATACAGCACTTTTTCAGTCATGAGACTGCTAAGACTCCAGGTTCCTGTATGAAAACAGTCTAAGTCAGTGTGGAGAGTGAGCAGCTCCTTCATAAGTGCAGTTAGAACAACATAACACGTAGCACTCCATATCTACTTGACTGGGCTGCTCACTGGCCCTTTTCTTAGTTGTATTAATAAGTTAAAAAAAACCCCAAATGAGATAGTGCTTCTTGGATCTGACAGCAACGTGATGCAAAACAGCTGCTCTTGATGCCCGTTTAGGCAATAAATGTCCACATAAAAGAATTCCCCCAAAAAGTCATACAGGCATACAGCTTCATTAGCATACAGATGTGATTAAAAAGAAGGCCAAGCGTATCACTGCCCACAAGGGAGATTATATGTCTAGTCTTGTTTTTATTATGTAGCCACTATGATACATTTTAACATTAAGTTGTGTCTCTTGATGTTTTGGGGGAATTCATGCCCCCTTTTACTGTAAATACGTATTAATCAGTGTTTGTGGGAAATGCTGCATTTTGCTATTTTAGTCACTTAACTAGTGTATGACATCATTCTTTATGAATGTCGTGTAGAGAAATGGAAATGTGTGCAGCTTGATGGAGTGATTGTTTACATCTTTTAATTTCTTGCCCTGCATGTTACATGTTTAAAATCAAAATTGAACACATTAAAAATACTAAACAAATTTAGCCATACTAAAGCCTCTCTCAGGATGAATTGTAATAACTCTGATGATCCTACATTCATGAAGGCTATATTGGCAACTGAGTGTAGTTCTGATGTAAACTTGTGACGATACAGGACTACTAGATGTTTTAATATTTATGACAATTGTTATTTTAGGGTGCAATTTCACAGAGAAACATATTGTATGTTAGCTCCTCTGTCATGAAACTCAATACTCACAATACACTTGTTGGCTGTGTTACAACATTTTCCACAGTTTGGTGCACAAGGTTCATTGTAATTTTGGATTTGAAGTGCTGTAAACAGGATGGGTTGGCACTCTTCTATTCCCTTGTGAGCCCCGCCACAGGACAATGAGCAGGTCCTGCATAGAGGAAGAGCGGCCCTTGAAGGAAAGGTTGCTTATTGTCATCCGCCAGGCCTCATTAGGTGTATGACATATTTAGCCAACAGTGACGGCTGGATGGAGAGAACTGTTGTTACTAGACACGCAAATACTGGGATGAGATGGGTGCAAGGTGAGGAGGAATTTCACTACTAGTACCAAGGTATATGATAAATATGATTTTGTTCTTGCAGTAGATCATTATTTTGAGCTGCATTTGAATAATGGGGTCACTTTACCCCATATACTGAGAGGCAAAAGCCCTTTTTTGCTAAGACTGATATTGTTTAATTGGACTGAACTGACGACAATGTATGTTCTTTTGTTATAGTGTCATATAATTTATATATTATATCATATAATATGAGACGCCTACAGATGATTTCTGTCATGTTTCATGTGTTTGGTATTCTGTTAGAGGTCCTCAAAGAAACTTGATGCCCTTAAACACATCCTGTTTTCTCTCTTCTTTATTGTTGCAGACCACAAGTGAGCAACAGTCATAGACTTATCTAATTATTACATGATTGTGTAATCTAATATTTAGCATATATATGTATATATTTAGCATAATATTTAGTTTGTGTCGTATTATTTGTTCCTTTTACCTTCCCTTTGCCGTCTGCCGCTGTTGGCTTTGATGAGTCATAGGGATTGAGTATGCTTTATCTGGCATAGGAAAATACATACTTTCTTTATGGCTTTCAATAGACAGAGAGTGCATACACATCATTCTTAGTCAGACGGATGGCAATTTCCTTGACTCTTTGTGATGAATTGCTAATGCAAGAGTCCTTCAGATAAATACAAGGCTGTGTTCAAACTGCTTAACATTACACGGAGTGATCGGTGATGCAGCCTTGTCTGCTTCTCAGGGACAAGCAGCAGCAGCAGTGCAGAGCGGCCTCTCCTCAGCGTCTTGAATCCTTCTGCCAAATACAGTAAATACTATGGGTGTGGATCCAGCAAGTTGGCCAGTTGACTGTTGCTATGCAACAAAAGGAAAATTGAAACTTGACTCCTTGTGCCATGCCTCAAAATAACCTTCAAAAGAAAGTGTCTGCTTAAAAAAAATGCATCATTTCCACTATAAAACAAAAGGCATGTTATTTATACTCTGAATGGATGTTCAACCCTTTTTTATTAAGATTTCCGTGCATCATAGCAATATTTTTAGTGGAGGGCTGTGTTGTTGTAGCAACCATCTGTTGCTTTCTAAGTCTCTTGTCAGCTGCTTTGGACCCTGTCTTACCTGTTTTTTTGTTTCTTTTGCTATGTCGCTGCCAACAGAATTTCCCTTTTCAACAAAGATCGATTCAAAACCAGCTTTTGAAGCACTGTTTGTTTATTTGTCTTTTCTTTCAAAGTCATTTATCTTTTTTTTCTGGAAAGAAAAAACATTTGAAGCAACCTTTTTTTTTGCAAACGTACTCTGTATCCACATCATACAGTGTTATGTATTCTGTTTGCCTTGAATCATCGGCAGCTGGCAGATTTAAAAGGTAGAATAGTAACTCAAACAGCTCCAATGATACTGAAGCACAGGACATCATCTTGTTCAAATGCTCCCGGCACTTTTTATCGACGGAGACCTGTGGATGACCTCTGGAAAAAATCCCTTACTTCATCGGTTTGCTGCACACACAGTCACCTTGAATCTCTTTTTGAAATGAGCCTCATCTCTTAAGACTAAAGTGAACCAGGCAGTCTCTAATCCCAAGTCGTGTTCTGGGTTTTCTCTTTGATGGTCATACTTTTTTTTGTCTGACTGGCATGCTGGACACGTACAGATGTTTAACCGGCCCTTAGATAAATGTTAACATCAGTCTCCGCCAGCTGTATGAATCCAGTCTAATGCTTGTTTAACGCAGATGATCATTTCTCCTGTGATGATCTAATTGATGATCTTTTTTTTTTTTTTTTCCCCTTGTTGTTGCAGGTGACCCTCAGTGATTGACAGATGTGTGACACTGTGGAGAACCATTTGCCCCTCCCAGTGGAGATCTGAGTTCTGGGACACTGAGGTAAGAACAGGAACCTGCCTCTAAAACTGCCCCATATTTTATGTTTAATTGATGCTCATGATCATCAGAGATAATTGCTGAATTTATTGTCTGCCTTGAGGCTACATGAATTAATTCCTCATAATATTATATGTAAATATTGTTGTAGCCACTTAGATTCTGTCATCAATTTATTTATTTATTTATTTATTTTAACAGAAACAGAAAAACATGTAAAAGAGAATAACTATATTGTGAATCTGGTTGATTAGAATTGAATATAACTGAGAGGGTTTTGCAATCCGTGTGCTCAGTTTATGAATCCAGTCTCATAGTTTATTAATCTGTTTGCACAACTTTCTACATCAATATTTTGTGGTGGTGGGCTCTGTGCCATGCATATAAACAAACAAACAAAACACTATGAGCTGTCACTAAAAGCACAATGATGCTACTGTCACATGGGTGACATTTTTTCATGTTTCAGATCTTATATTCTTTGATTTTAATTGTAAAGGTTACCTGCCAATTACAGCACCTTCCTCTTTAATATACATCTGACAGCAATATAATCTATGTCCTTCCAAAATGGACATTTCTTGTTGGTGAATATTTGTCATTTTTTTTACGGAAGTCACTTGACTACAGTTCCCATGGTAACTGATAATCCTGCCCTGCCGTTGGAGAATTTCACTTCAGCGAGTCTTTGACAGTTTGACAAGCCAGGGGAAACGAATGAGTCAGCCTTTCACGAAGAGCTGAACAAGCTTACTAAAAGGAACCTTTCAGTTCACACACTGAGATTTAAGAAGTGTGCTCTCACACAAAGAGATTTGACTCATTCAGATCGTCATCTGCTCGGAGAAGTGAACATGATCCCTGTCTCCTCCGGCTCTCTCCGAGACATTTTCAGGCTTATCGGCGCAATTTGGGTGTCATTTTATGTCGGATTTGTATCAAAATGGTAGCTTCTAAAATACTGAAGTGAATCTAAACTGTTGCAAGGTGTAGTCGGTGGTCTGAGTTTAAATCTTTCTTCTGGATGAAGGGGGTGTGTTGCATTTATGTTCAATCTTAATTTGATTTTAGAGGAAAGGACAAAGATGAAAATGAGAGGCTAAGAAGCTGCCAGTAAGCTTTAATAAAGTAAAACTCCAGCCTTGTTTACTTGACTGATGTGCAACATTCTCAAAAACGGCTGTTTTGTTTTTTTTTCCATTTGGAGTGTTACATTAGTAGGATAATAGAAAAGGATAATATCAGATAATTGAATTACATTTTACTACATTTTATTTGGAGCTTTAATCTTTTCAGTACAACATGTAAAACTGATATCTTTTCAGGCCTTGAATACGGTTTTCATGATGTTACTTGTGAGTGATTTGCATAATTAACTACCTGACATTTTTTGTAAGTAAATAGGTTTAAATTTTGCAATTTTTTTTTATAAACTGCAAGACACTTAAAGAACGAAACAGAAATGCCTTCAGAGTTCGTGCAAATTTTCTGGCTTGTCATGATTTGGGTGTACCAAATAAGATTAAACATGGGTGTGTCAACATTATGGTTTACTGTGGGAGTGAGCTTCAGGACTGTGCACATGCAAACAGTTTTGCAGTGTTCGGAGCTCACAAAGAAGAACAGTGTGTGAAGTCTGAGTATGCATATTCACAAATTTGTGCATACACATCTTTATAGTCTTGAATCTAAACAGTTTTATGTGTCTCTCCTTCATTCTCTGAATAACCGTCTACATAATCTCTGCAGTTTGGGTTTATAGTTATAGTGCTTGTGTCAGAAAGTTAACCAAAAACACTGACCCAGATACAGCTGCAACGAGTTTATTTACAACACTCAACTGTCACATGTCACCTGCTGTGGGAGCACATTTTTCTGCCAAACACGAGGCAGGGCGAGGAGTGATTTGGTCAGACTTGTGACATAAACGTGATCACTACTTACAATTACAGTGTGAAGACATAAGCGGTGATGAAATGTCTCGCGGGGTTAGAGTCTCTGTCTACCATTTGTCTAGACTGCGGCATCCTTGCAGTAAACAAAATACCAGTACCAATACCATAACATTGCCTTCGATCAAAAATATAATCTCGTATAACAATACAGTATGTGTTACATCATTAAATGTCATGGCATACTGTTATGGCATGTATGTATTTATTTTATAGTCCCTTAATTTACAGCAGTTGAGCTGAATTGAGTATTTGATCAAAGAAAACTGAGGGAACTGTGATGCGAAAGCATTCAGGTAACAGAATCAGTGTGTTGCTGCAGATGAGCACCTTACTCTCAGCCAATAGCAGCGGTTGCATGAAATGTTAAGTGGGATCTTCACACTTTGAAATGAGAATATATCGAGTTAGTCCTAATCCCTAATCCCATCAAGTCAAAACCACAACAGGCTTATGAGCCGGAGGGGCTCATAAGGCTCCGGTTCTATTGGAACAGATGACTGAAGTAAAAAAATTAAACTCATGTCTGAAAAACACACTCGTAAAGAGGTTTTACAATGGCGCCATGCCTTAGGAACGACAAGGTCATTGACAATGACGCAAACTACGATAATTCTCTAAATCAAATTAATCTAAATCAATTAATTAGATGAGACATGGAGCATGTTGAGGATGCACCGCATGGTATGTTAATTGTTGGCTTCTGGTGAAAGGCTCCAGTTGGACATTGACTAATTTAGCACAATGTGTTGTTATTGAGTTTAGACACAGGGATTCTGTTCAGGGTCAGGACTTGTATCTCTAATATTTTTCCAGTCGTGTGTAATAGTTACTGTTACAGTCTTAAAGAGCAGCTTCCAGGTGGTTAATTCTAGCTCTGGTTTGATTGCTTTGCCATTAAGATTGTTTACTTCCTTTAATATCTTGGGGACTTTGCCATTCTGTCAAAGTTAATGTTGACAGAGTTCACTGTGGCTTGCATTTAAAAATTATCTCTGTTTCAGTTTCATTGCAGAGAGCTGGTTCTCGTTGTTATGCATATATTCTCTGCGCTTGACTTGCCTTAAAGTAAACAGATAGCTCAATCAGGACAGTCTTAAGTGATGGTTGTTGTCAACATTGTGCCAGATTTTTGGCATTTATGGTAATGTAGCTCTACACTTACATACAAAATACATTGTTTATCTCATATTGCAACTTGAAACATTGGCTCCTGTGCAGCATCACCTGGAGTCAGTAAATTTTCTATGTGTTGAAGTCTGAAGGAGAAATGGCTTGTTATTTTAGGCAGTTTGCTGCAGTTAATTTTAGCTGCTGAAAAGAGAAAAGCAGACCACAGATATCAGTGTTCTGCTGCCCAAGATCAGAATATGTCTAAAGAAACTATACCAAGCGTCTTTTTATCTCATCTCTTTTGATGTATCATGAATATGAGAAATGTGTATGTACATTTAGGGAAATCAGATCTTTAGCTTTCTGTCACTGTAAAAAATAAAGATATTAGAGCACTCATTTTTCAGTTCATGTTTTATTTCAGCTGGGGCATATATTGGGTTTTTTCCAGGCTTAGTTATCACAAGATTTCATAAGGAAGAAACTGGTGTCGAGGAACAAAAGAGATGTAAGGTTGGCAACTTAAGATTTGAATTGTCAAGGGAAAGCCCACACGGATTTCCGTTGTGGTGGTTCGTATTTATGTCTTCACTTATCCAAGGTGACAGGTGAGGTCAATGAGGTGGCTGCTTATGTAACAGTGTGGCCACACTCAAGAGGCATTAAAGGACCGTACTGGTGTTTTGGTTTAATATCATGACATACTATAGTTTAGATTTTTACTTACTGCTCTCCAGGCAGGAATTGCAGAAACTAGAAATAGATAATCTATCACAGTCAACATTTATTTGCCTTTATTTGTTGTCAAAATTATTTATCATTACAATGCAGTTATAAGTACAGATCAATTTGAAAAATCCACTGCAGTGGTGTGTTCGTGGGCAGCTGTGATGTCTGAGATTTGGGAGTCGGTTGCCAAACAGTATTGCATTTATGTTGCAAGACATATCAAAATACTTTGGGTTGAATAGTTAGTTGAATAGTTTTTTCCTCAAAAAAGTTTCATTACCTAGTTAGAAATTATTAGCATTACATCCACTCCTTCTCTGTCATTGGAAATTTCAGAATCTCTGCACATACCGTACATGATCCTGCACCATAAAGGTCAAACAATAAGTGACATCAACAATATGTTGTGGAGGGCAGTTTCAGCAGTCTCAAATACTGGATGCTCAGCTTTTATCTTCCAAGGCGTTCACCTCAAGTTATGAAATGTTAAACATTAACACAATATCACTCTATAAAACAGGGATATGTAACTTTCAACACCAGCACATGGACTCACCACCCTGAAAGACCTTTCACCCTTTTATTTTCAAATCAAACTCTGCACGGACTTGAGTTAACAATGGCAAAGGGACTGCATTGATAGAGTGCCTTTCTATTCTTCCAACCACTCAAAGCACTTTACAATATGTGTCAACATTCACCCATTTACACACACACACATTCATATGCTGATGCCAAAGGCTGCCATGTGCCAACCTGCTCATCAGGATCTAATCTAAAGCACTTTCTCACACACACTCAGGAATTTGGGGTTCAGTATCTTACCCAAGGACCCTTCGACATGTGAAGTAGGAGCCAGGGATTAAACTGCCAATCTTCCAATTAGTGGATGACCTCTTCTACGTCCTGAGCCACCATAATTTTAAACTAACTGTTCAGTTTTAAGTATATGCAGGTAGATTTTCACACTAGAGTGAACTGAAGATGCCTGTTTAGCAGGGAAAATGCATTCTGAAAAATGAAAACATAAACTCTTTTGGAAAATGGATAGAAATAATGTGAAGTACATATACTTTGACATAAAAGGGCCAACACATGGAAAAAGAATGTTATCGTCCTTGATCATGTCATTGCAAGCACAGATGGGTGAATAAACACAGACTGCTCTCTCCTACTTTCTCCTTTCTAATTCTTATCCCCCCACTCATGTCCCCTCCATGTCTTACATCTCTCTCTCTCTCTGTCCACCAGGCAGCTGAGGGGGGGGTCTCTGAGGAAGATGCTGGGTTCAGAGCGCGGTGTTGTCGAAGAATGGCTCTCAGAATTCAAGGTGACGTCCTCTGCTCTCAAATCGTGACTCATGTTTACAGAATGTTCTCCCGGAGGTTATCTCTGGGAGGCCTTTTGTCCTGAGAAACCACACACTGTGGGTGTAAGAACTGTGATGAAAGAGTGTTGAGCATGCAGGTGTGTTCATGTCATATCTTCCAACATTTTAGTCCTTTTGAAGTTATTAAATTTAGCGGATGCAAGCAAAGATCATTTTAGAACAGTTAACACTTGGGATTAACTCTACATTGTCCGAATCAGCTCTACTTTAGTCAGTGTAAGCTGTTTGTACTTTGTCCAGTTCAAGGTTAACACCTACACTGTCCCTTTTTTAATCTTCATCTCACTGGATTCACAGGTGACACTGCAGTGATTTAACCTCTGAAACATGTCTCACATTTATAGTATCAAACTGTCCATCATCATCTTTTGCTGGAACTTGTTTTTGCTTGCATGCATGTAATGTACATAAAGGTTTTACATGCAACGGCAGGCACTCGGATCACACAAATCTAGTGTCTTCACACTGAACTACATCTTCAAAAACTCTTATTCAGAGAGCGTCAGTAGAATTAAACAGAACTGTTCCCTTATGTCTGCCATATAACTGTCTCTCAACTGCTAAAAGTTAATGAAACCAACCGAAAAAAGTAATGTAGAGCCAACATAGAGCCAAATAACTGATATTCAAACGTAGTGAAATGACAACTATAAATGGTTTCTTTCCTTTCAATATGAATTCGACTGTAGTTTGAGAGAGTACTTTTTTCTCAGTATAGTAGCACAATAGTTTTTCTTCTAATTCTCTCACATGTTTAAGGTTACTTCTAGTTCCAGGAACTTGAGGTTTGTTTGATGCTCCCTGAAAGCTACATGTTGGCTTCAGCTAGACTTCCTGTTAGATGTGCTACGTGTCACTTAAAGGATAAGGCTGTTGATTTTCTATATTTTTCTTACTGTCAACAAATTTCATATGCAGAGCCAAACCCACAGTGAACCCAGTGCAACAGTGTGGCTTACTGATGTGCTTTTAATAGCTTTTGGACAACAACGGAGGTCTGAGGCACAGAGGAGTAAGATATATCAGACTTTTGATACACAAACAATATTGTTTATGTATGTAGGATGAGTTCATTGTCGGTTTGGCCCTGCACATGAGATAAGATTAGCCTTTATTGTCGTCCTTTAGGAGAAATTCGTCTTGGGCATTCGAGAGAACACAAGTGACGTAGCAGCACACAGCCTCTCCATATACACACAATATATCCGTATACAATCACATCACAGTTAACACGCAGTATCACACACAGATCCATATACACCAGAACATACACACCAAGATATTGCACATTCCCCCAATAAAAGCCATATCGTTTCACTGATCTGATCAGGCCTTGGAGTTGTGATTTGAACAGACAGATTACCAAACCAGGTTGTGATGCCATAACTAATAATGGTTTCAGTGGCTGCCCTGTAGAACAATAACATAATGCTTTTATCCACTCCATGAACCCTGAGCCTTGGCAGAAAATGCAGACGCTGATTGATTGGTGAACAAACATACTCCACTTGATGAACCCATTGTAACTGAGAATCAACGTGAATACCTAAGTACTTGTATTTTATTATTTGCTCAACTCTCCCTGTTGATTGGAACTGAGCTGTGATTACCAACAGAGCTGGGAGTTAAGATCATTTCTTTAGTTAAGTTACAATAAGAAAAATATAGAAAACTGACAGCCACATCCTTTAAGGTAATGCAACAACATACAGGTTAAACTAATGAAAGCTGAATTAGTGGGTACCCACTAATTCCTTCTCTTTTGCTTTTCAGTAGCAGAAGAAAGCATAAATTGTAAAAGACAGAAAGGAGGAAGAAAGATGAACAGTGAGAGAAATAGATTGGTATGACTCATAGTGTGAGCGGTACAAACCAGGCACATTGTGTTCTGTCATCAAAATGACCATACAGACGTCGTGCTAAGAGGGTATCTCTGCCTTCTGTCATTTGCAGACAAACACACAATCTTGACCATTTGAAGAATTTCACCCCAGGTTATTCTGAGCCTGTCATCACTCTGTAATGTTCAGTGCCTTCAAAGAGTTATTTTATGATTCCTTTTCATGATTATACCCATTTCTACTTAACCTGGCTGATTAAATTAACCTGTTAGCGATTTCTCTACATTTCCCATAATGTTTTTGACACCACCTAAGTCTTTTCACTGAGGACAAGTTGATGTGTCAGCAGTGCAGTAAATAATAACATTTAGCTGCTTCTGTTTCAGGGTCCAGATGTTGTTCATGCTGCCTCACTGTCACACTGTCATGACTTACTGGGAAACTTAAATAGAATAGAGCCATTGTTAATCATAAAACCTGTGCTTTTCCTGCAATGACAAGTCAAAATATCTGCTGTCAAAAAGACCTATGGGTGTGAACTTGTGCCACTGAGATGTGTGTTATACATGTAGGTTTTTAATAGCCTCGCACCACTCAGTCAAGAGGCGACATCTACTCTACGTCATTGCATGAAGGTCTATTTCAGTGGCTGCTGCTCGAGAAGTTGTATCTTCCTCTTTTTCAATGGATTTATGTCTGAATCGTTGTTGAACATAAATGTAAACACTGAAAGACAACTGCACACCCACACAGATGTTTTCAATTACCCAGACTGAGTAGACGTCTCGTCAGGTGGAAGCTATTTTAGTGTCATGTCTCCAAATGACATGTGCAATACTACCAGTCAACAAAAGCAGCAGAATGGGAGAGGATGTCACTGAAACCAAGTTTGTACACACCCACACAGTCCTCAGAAAAGATCTAATCAGGCAACATAAGTGACAACACCTGATTGGGTAAACTATTGGTGTGTAGGGGCTTTAAATTGTCAGTCAGACCAAAATTTACTCGTGTGGTGTGGCAAAAAGCAGAACGAGGCAGAAAATATTGTGGGTTTGGTTTTAAACATTAAATGGGGCAGCTAGCATGTTTAGCGGACTAACAAGAACAGTCCACAAACTTATGAATTCTAACATTTTACTGTCATCAACCTCTGCCACTGGCCTCACACTCACTGCAGATAAGCAGCATCGCTCCTTGTCAACCGTTTGGATTATTTCGCCATGCAGTTATAAAACAAGGATATAAACCAACAATATTTCCTGAATGAGAGTCCTAACCTCTCTCTCAAACCAGCTGGAGATTGGAGAGCCTCATGATTAAAATAAAATAAAAAAATAAACCAGTAAACATCAGTAGCTACTTGTACTTCTGAAGGTTCTTTTTTAAATATATGTACAAAAACAATGACTATTTGGAGGGATTGAATGGAAAATGACACACAGTCCTTTTGTGTCATACCTCTAGCCTTGTGACGAAATGTAGCAATTGTGCGCAATCACTCAGCAAACTTTTCTTTCTCCTTACTCCAGTCCTTACCAGAAACCCACATCCCCAGCTACGCAGGCAGCCTTCATCTGAAGAAGTCCCTGGTGCCGGCACTCTACAGAGTCATTCAGGATCCCAACAATGAGGTGAAACACAGAGGGCACACACAGATACACAGATACACACACACACACACACACACACACATACAGTCTCCCAAGTAGGGCTGTTTTTAGCTCAAGGTAATGTGTTGCTTGTGACTAGATGATGTAGTCTCTCAGTTGGCAGTGAGCAGCAAAGTGACATACAACCGTGTCTGCGGGGTACATGTGCACACAATAAAACAAGCCCGCTGTGCTCCGGGAGGGTGTGATGGATGGGCACAGTGGCAATGCCAGCTACATCACCTGTGAGATAACGCATAGTGTGCCCTATACACACATAACACACACGCCAGTCTGACAGACTAGAACATCTGCTGCCCACACTGGGAAAGGTACATGCAAAGTCAAAGATGCAGACATTCATAATTTGCATATTAACGTACTGCTTACGACTCTATTACTAAATAACCCTGCTAAATGAATGATTAAGTATGCCATTACCAGCAGACTGTTCACACTGAAGTATACTCAAGCAAGACAGTCTTGTGACTGAATCTCATATGACTGCATCACATGACTGACGGCCAGCAGCTCCTCACATCTTCGAAAATGTCGGAGCAAATTTCCAAACAGGCATTATTTAGATAAACTGACCTCATATTGGAAATATAAGTGATTACTTTCTCGCCTGAAAAAATATTAAAATTTAATAAAGTGACATATTAACAGCTTTTAGCCTGACTTATGTCCAGTAAGCTCATGCCGCAACACAGAAATTCTTGCATTCATTCATTTCTCATGTACACAAAATCCAAATTTGACATCATACTAAGTATTAATAGTACGTTAGTATGCGTTTCCAAACAAAGCCTTAGTCACAACGTGTACTGCCACACCAGCACCTCATGTGTTTCCTATACTAGTATGGCAAAAGCTTAGTATTTTCTCTTTAAAGGACCTAATGACACAATCTTTGAGCAAAGGCCTGAGGCACTCAATGATACGGGACTTTAATTTCACTCTAATGACACAGTTGGTGCCTCCAGTTCCCTTTCCCCCCCCTTTCCACTTGCTCTTTCATGGTCAAATTTGGGTGTCAAGCAACCAGGGATCTAAATTCCATTAGTGTTGTCAATCTGGCTGCACAGTCCCTAGTGGTCCGAGAGAGAGAGAGAGAGAGAGAGTGTGTGTGTGTGTGAGTGAGAGAGCGAGAGGTTTCAAAGTGCGCTTGACTGTTGCGTGTTTGGGTGTTTTTTTGCTGCCTTGCCAAGTTCATTAATGAGTTGCGGCTTATTTCAGGGTCAGCCACAGTACAGCACACACACACACACACACACACACACACAACAAGTGCTGTTTGGGCATTCAGTTCGCTGACCCCTGGACAGTATAAACACATCGGCTCAGCTGGCTCCCCTGAGACTTCATCTGACCAGACTTTCATTGTAGTGATTTATCCCCTCTGCTCCTACACACCTCCCACTATTGACCGGCAGCAAAACTTTCCCTCCATCTGTCCGTCCCACTGGGTTATGGTCGGGATGACATTCATTCACCTTTTGAAATAAGAGCAGAGAAGCTAATATTCTGTCTCAATGTATTACTGAAAACAGGACTTTATCAAGTGGTTATCACATCTTCTCCTCATCCTGTACTTAAAAAAAAAAAAATCTTTCACCACAGACATATGTTCATGTTAATTTGATGGATTTGAAATAAGGCAGATCACTCCACTTCACAAGAGGACCTCAGAAATGTCAAGTTTTCATCATTACCAGATCTTTTTTCTTTTCTTGTTTAAAAATGTACTAGTAATTTAAAGACTCACTGCTGGGTGAAAATTTTGCAAGATGCTCAGTAGTTGCTAGACTGTCACCAGTCTATTAAAGGTGAGAGTAATAGCGTCAGATATCAGTCAACAAGCAGAGAGTTAATATAAATCAATTTGATCCCTCAAACACAACGAATTGTGCATTCATTTCCAATTCCATATCCAATTTAGATTCCAACCTTATTAGACTGATCCCTCAGCTGTACTCTATATACTTGTTGCGTCTCAGACTTGTACTGATTTGCATGTCCTTATGTTCCTCCCTCCAATCCAGCTGTTGGAGCCTGTGTGCCACCAGCTGTTTGAGCTGTATCGGAGCTCTGAAGACCGCCTGCGACGCTTCACCCTGCAGTTCCTGCCTGAGCTGGTGTGGGTATATCTGCGTATCACGGCCAGCAGGGATCGCCAGAGCAATGGCTGCATCGAGGCCCTCCTCCTGGGCATCTATAACCTGGTGGGTGTCGACCCTCCAAGGCGTGGTGGTGGTGGTGGTGGAGAGAGGAGGCGAAGGCGTGACCCTTATGCAGCTTTGGCATTGTAACTTCTAAACATTGCTATGATGCATACTTTTTTGTGCTATTTTGTGTGTCCATGTTGATGTGATGTAGAGTGTCCTCCCCTCTGTTCCTAATGGATAATCGTCCTTCACATGGATTTTTGGTGCACGTGGGGGTCACTGTGGGTATCTCAGTCGCATTTAAGAATCCTATACCTTGAGGGATACTGACCCAGAGGATCACAATATTGTTATTACTCTCATTACGGCCATCTTTGCCCAGGAGGGATACCACAGTGTCCAGTTATCTGCAGTTGAGCTGAATTCTTCAAACACAACTTCTGACAATTGTCTAACAAGTATGATTGAAGTGTTTTATTGAACACAGAAGGCTTTGTTGCCCCCAACTCTCAACTCAAAACTCATTTCACTTTGTTAATTAGGTGCGTTGATATGGAGTAATATAGAAAAATATATGTTTAGAGGGAAGGCAGCAGCCCTCCTAGAAACATCTCAGATGAAATGTATTTTTTACAACCGTGAAACTAACTATGAATGTTTCAAACTGTTAATGTGGGAAAGACCCAAATGTAGATATGCAAATTATTGGTTATCTTTTATAACCTAGTACAGGTGGAGCATTAGTTAGGTCCGTTGACATGAAAGACGATCCACAGGCAAAATCCCCAGTCAATGGATAGATCCAGGGTAGATTGCATCACCAGGAAACACCCTCGGGGAAATGGGCTAAGAGCTAGAGATATCAATAGAAAGAGCTCTATGTCAAGGTATATTCATGCATAATTTATTCCTCTGTGTCTGTACCGTTCTACATACATACAATCACACACACGCGCACACACACACACACACACACACACTATACATACACTAAGACCTCTCTTTCTTGCGGTGCTTGACGTCTGAGCTCTGATAAACAGCTTTGCTCTCAGCAGTCCCATCAGATATCCAGAGATATACTGCTATCCAGTGAAAGGCGGGACAAGAGAGATCCAACAGTACACTGAATGTCGGGGTAAAGCCCGTTTGGTGCCACATTCCAAAACCTAGATCACAGATGCTTGGATAAATGCTTATAAATGCTTGGATTGATGGATAAACTGATGTTTTCTTCTTTTCTTCATATTCATTTACTTGCAAAGGCTCCAAACATCTAGAAACTGTAATTCCAGTGGACGTTCATCTCACCAGTATGATCAGCCCTCCTGGGGAAAAAAAAAAACAGTTGCATTTAAAATACAGTTATCTATATTTTATGATGTAACACAAGCTCTCCCCACCTTCCACATGTGCCATAAAATGTACAGATAAAACTGAGCATGCACATATATTTCCATGTCAGCCTGCATCGCCCGCTGCGCTCACATGCAGTAGAAACAATTGCTTTGATAACACTTTCACAGTCCTTGAATCCTCCTCAGCTGTGTGTAATTGGTTTACAGCGCAAAGTAGGAATCACGAACGCTTACTGCGGTGTGAAAACTGCTCAGCGCTGCGTCTCTGTGAACGCACTTGATTATCATATCGACTGTGATTGTGTCTGATGGAGATAATCAGGCATGTCTTTTAGAAATAGCATCATTTTACGGGACTATTAATCTTTGTTCTGTATTTCATTTATTTACCGGCAGTGATGTTTAATCTGTCAAAGTCAATATCAGACATTTATTAGCTCTCAATATGAATGAGCATCCTGCTTCAAACTGCTAAAAAAACCAAACAATGCTGCATTCCCTCAGTGACATGGCTTTTCTGTGTCTTTCTCCCTTTTTGTTTGGTTTTGCAGGAGATCGTGGACAAAGACGGCAACAGCAAGCTCCTCTCCTTCACAATCCCATCTCTGTCCAAACCATCGATATATCATGAGGTGGGGCTCCTCTCTGTTCTGTGTGTCCATGATGTTTATATTTTTCACCACACCTGTTTTTCACGATATTCTACTCTTTTCTTTCACTTCCTGTTTCACTCTCTCTGTCTGTGCCTCCTTCCCTCTGTTTATTGGATCGGTAGAGAGGCTTATTGAAGTGGCCATTTGGCTTGTACCTCTTGAGAGTCATTAACCTCACCTTCAGGGCGTATCCGTCTATACCATTTCTCTAATTCCAAGGCCAATGTAGGAAAAACTTATCAAGGATAAATCCTTTTTCTCTTTTCTGTCTTACTCTTTTTCCTCTTTAATTATTTTAAAGGCAGTTTAGTTTTTAGTCTCTGTCGTGCTGGGTTTGTTCAATCCCCCACCATCATACCTGACTGCTAAAACACGGCATAGTATCGACTATTGTGTTGAGCTGGAATTCATTAGCAAGATGTTAAACCGGACATGCTGACCTAGGACCATTTACCTAATTTTCTTTTTCTACCCAAGGCTAAGAGAGTAAAGTGTATTTTCATACAGTATGACAGCTCTCTGTGTTTCCAAGGGTGTGTGTGTGTGTGTGTGTGTCGGTGAGTGTTGATGAGACTACAGTGTGTGGCGTGTGCTGAAGGCGATTTATCGCTGTAATTACAAGCTTGAGAGGCTCTTCCCTCCATGCTGAGAGAATGAAGAAAGCATGGAGGAGAGAACGGAGAGGAGGGGAGGGGGTGTGCATGAATCACAACAAGCTACCTCGGCTGTAGTACAGCTCAGCACATCACGTGGCATTATCCCCAGGCTTCCAGCATTAGCATACTCTCCAGTCTCTCTTTTTGAATTAATCCATCCTCCCCTTCCTCTTCTCTGCTCTGAGTCATTACTCAGACTATTTGGGACGGACTATCAATTCAATTTAGGGGTGACTTTTGCTCTGCACACCATCAGAGTGAAGTGGCCTTGTTGATATAATCTCACTTGCACATATATTAAGATTCCACCTGTGCTTCTTCCTCTTTCTATTGTACTCATGCAAGAAAGAAAACATTTCCTTCATTATTATTACATTAATATTATTGTTAATAACCAAATTTGTATACATACAGTACTCTGCACATGCCTGTTGCCAATACTGCTAATACAATCACAAATCATTCAAAAAATCTACAGAAGCACAAGGTGGCAAGTTTTAAAATAAAAAGCAAAAGAAATAAACTTAAGGTGCTGATGAACCACATTAGTCTAGAGTTGTACCAGTATACGTGGTGAGATAACACCAGATTGACTTAGTTGGCAGATAACGGCCGAAACAAAAGCCGTGTATATGTTGTTTGATGTTTAGACTCTGCTTTTTTTACTCAAAGGTTCAAGTTTCAGTTTGTAAAAGTGTATTTTGCCGCTTTAAAACCTGTCATTATAGGTTTGCAGAAAGAAACAGACAGAAACACAAGTTACGTAGTTAAAAGTTAGAAGATTTCTAAGATAAATGGAACATCATAACAGATTCGATCAGCAGAAGACGTTTCATTTGTGCAGTGATTTTTTCCCAAATTTTAGAAACAGATGTATAAGGCCAACAGAAAGAAGTTGTTTTTTGTCTGTAGTCTAGTCAAATATGAGTTTGGCAGAGATCCAGCAGTCAAATCATTCTGCTATAATAAAATCTGAACACTAATCATCTGAGTACAGCAGAGGCACCACTCTGCCAATCGACAACTTGAAGGGCCTAGCAGCTCGTTTGCAGTTCATCTTGCCTGCTACAGTCGCAACTCATTTATCTTTTCTCTGTGCAATGCTGTTGTGTTTTTAAGATTTTAACTTTTTGTATTGTTGTCTATGATTTTGTTAATTAACTTATCGATCCTCATAATTATGTCTGTTTTTATTGGATTGTGCTCTCTGTAAAGCACTTCGGTCAACATTTGTTTTTACTCTACAGTATAATTAAATTGATGATTTATTTTACTAGCTTATTAGAAGCAGAAGCAGCTGCATCACTAAAAGTCAACATGGTGGGAAAGAGTTGGATTAACTGTGCTTTTTCTGCTGTGTATGTGTTTGTTTAGCCTTCTAGCCTGGGGTCCATGGCATTGACAGAGGGGGCTCTGTGTCAACACGACCTGATCAGAGTGGTGTACAGCGGCCTCCATCCTCAGAGAGAGACCTTCACCGCTCAGAACAGGTGCGGCTCATGTGAGAGACGCAGCACAGACGTCACAAAAGAGATTAAATTGCAGCGGTTACAAAACATCGTGCCGTCTAATGTACTAGATGAGCGGCCGGGAGGAGAAACCTTTGTTGCTTTTTTGGATACAGAGAAGCTCTGTAGCCTGTTCTGCTTCAGCAAACATGTCTGGCATCACCAGGCTGAATCCAGTTTCTGCTCTATGGATGTCATCATTCCCTCTTATTTATCCTTTCACGACAAAAAAAGTTTCTTTCCCCCTTGCATCTCACCCTTCCCTGTAAGATGACAAAGACCTTTTAAGACGATCAGACCATAACCCTCAACCCTCATTCATCTTTCTCTGCCCAGACTCAGCAAGCCTGAAAGCTTTTTTGGCTCTCATATATTCTCTGCTGCTGTGGATGAATGATAATCTCAGTATAGTAATGAAGCGAGCTGGAATCCTGCCAGAAAATGGCTCTCTAAAGCACTGAAATGAGTTGCACTCTGTACATGTATTTATTTTCAGTGACACATGCGCAGAGACGGTCAAACATCAGAACTATCAGAGCTGATAATGTATGGGCAGAACAGATTGTGTGTTTTACAGAGCAGTGTGGCCCTTGGCTATGAGGAACATGGGAGCATCATAAATATACTCAGTGGATTTCAGGTGGGCCAGGCCTTCTAACTTATCTGGAAATCCATTTGTTGTGGTTCAGATAATGTTTATGAGAAGAAAGCCCAAAGCCCCAGAGAGCTGCACTCACAAATAACCTCAATTTAAATGGAATATTTGTTTTGAATAACATCTTTGTTCTTGCCGTTTATCTACCTACATATATCTCTGTTTGTACTGTATATCTACAGCAGCTCTGTGTGATCTGCTGTCTTTTAAACTTAAGTGCAAATGACATGTGAGCTAGTAATTGTCACATTTAAACAGAAACGGTACCTTCATGTATTAAAAAAACAAACAAATGCACAATTTTGCACCTAGTTAATAATGAATCATCCATATTTAGTAGGTTGAATATATCAGACACATTCTTTATATAAATTCCAGTACTGATTACAATTGTTTTTCCTTTATTTTTTGTTTTTAGATATATTTTTGGGGGTGTTTAATGCCTTTTTATCAGAGAGTATTTCAGAGTATCTGCAGGTCTTTAAAAGTCTTTAAAAACATTGAATTCATTTCCCTCAAAAAAGGCCTAAAAGATATTCAAAAGTCTTAAATTTCATTTACAGGTCTTGAATATTTTTTATGGCCTGTCATAGAAAGTAACAGTAGTTAGTTTGTATGTGACTGTGGGCTGTTGGGAGACATTCTCCATCTATAAACTAACATTGGGATTGTTTCCTCAGTGGATTGTGCTGCAGAAAGCTGTTTCAGTCAGACCTGTATTAAACCCTGTCACTACTGCTTGCTACAGTAGCTAGGAAGCTCATCCACTCATAACGGACAACTGCTAAATTTAGCAGAAACCTAAATCAGTTCATTACTTTGCAATCGGTAAATCCAGCCATCAATTTTCTGCTAGTTATCTGGGTTCAGGTCACGTTAAGTGATTATGTTACCAGGAATTGTTATTATACAGTTGAAAACATGAATGTCAATAACTTCATGTAGCTGTAGGCCTTATTGTCGATACTAGTTTTCCATCATTCCTTGACCGCTAAGACCTTGAAAAAGGTATTAAATTTCATTATATGTCATGTTTAAAAGGCCTATAAAAGTCTGAAATTTAATTTGGTGAACACTGCAGAAAACTGTAGAGAGATGGGACATGAGGGGACTGACGAGCAGCAGAGGTCCCTGATGGGACTCTAGCTGGGAATGTTGTAATTAGTCACCCCTAGGCCACCGGGGCGGCCCCAATTGCAATTTTTAAGAGAATTATTGCCAGATATTGTACCAATAAACTGACGATAAGTTGTGCACCCCTAGCACCAAGTATAAGTACATGATGTAAGGGTGATAACTGCAGTATATGAAGCTGTGCTGCATACAGTACAGTAATTACAATAAACAAAACTGCTTAGGCAAGCAGATTACTAGGCAGACCGTTTAACAGTTCATAAAGTTAATAAAATTGCTTGAGCAACTCTATGTAATTGTCTTCAGTAAAGGTGTCACAAAGAAATAATTGGTTAGAATGTGTAACTTATGAACAAGTTGAGGTTTAGTTGAAATAGAAAAAAATGTGCAAAAATGTTCTTGCATACACAACATTTTTGGTGTTTTGACATACTGCATAACATGAATACTTGGACTTTATTAAGGAGTCTGTATTATTGTGCTTGTTTCTGACTGTTTGTGGTCATTGTCGTTGCAGGTTCGAAGTGCTGTGTTTCCTCATGCTCTGCTACAACTCTGCTGTGGTCTACATGCCCCTTTCCTCCTATCAGTCAGTCTGCAGAATGAGCTCACGGTGAGAAAAACAATTTTTCTTTCACCCACAGTTTTGTCCTTTCTGTGCCAATTTAGTGACCACCCTCCCTTATTCTACCTAGGATTAAATCACCTCTGCCCTGTAGCCATGCACTGACCTCAATAATAGAAGTCCATTTTGCAGCAGGATTTGACAAGTATGGTTTCATTAGAGCTCTGGTGGTCTGTGATCATCCAGTTGAAAGCATCGCTGTTGGATACCCATCTGAGTCTGTCTGTCTTGGAGATACAGAGATGCCCTGGAGTTAGGAGAAAGGATCAATGTGGAATTCACAATATGAAGGTCTGTGCCGCAGCCGCCGCCCCAGTGATTGTTCCACCGCAGCGTGCAGACCATTCAGGATATGAAGACTTCCCTACTGTGAGCAAGCAGACAGACAACGCCTGAAGCCAGGCTCAGTCTAGACAGACGGCAAACTGTGACTGTGAAGATTGCAGAGCGCGAAAACAATGCTCACTCTTTGAGTTTAGCCTCACCGTGTAGATCCCGATCCCCCTGTCGTCTAACCTTGCCTGATCTCTACGAGCGTAAAGTAGTTAAAATGTTGCTGTCCTTCCTCGCCGTTTGATGTTTGTTTAGTTTACTCAGGAAGTGACTGATGTTCCTTTTTAGTTGCCCTTCCCCTCCGGGCTCATCTAATCTGTGCTGCAGCAGTTGGAGGGAATTTACTAATGTGTGTGTGTGTTCCCTCCTCAGGTTGTGTGTATGTGGCTTCCCCCGGCAGCAGCAGAAGCTTTGGAGGGAGCCGTGCAACCGCGTGCTGCTGGACCCCGAGTTCATGGTGCAGATGCTGACTGCTGTTTATCACGCCATGTACGTATCTTCAGGTGTCTTTCATGCCATTTCTCACCCTTTCTCACGTTGTACGCTTATTGTAATCAGTGAAAAACACCTGTTAGTGAGGATACGGAGTGAAAGATATCAGGTAACTGGGAGATGACCTTGTGTTTGTTCCTCACATTCACAGATAGTATCACGACGTTCCCTCACGAGCTAACTAACACAATATTTCTCATTTTTGTTTCATCTGCCTCTGCGGGACGTCGCTAATGAGGGCAGTCTCTATTCTAGTTCGCTGGGATGTACCGCAGAAAATCTCCTAACGGCATATGCTACCAAGGACAGAAGCTCCACACTGTACAGACTGATTACATCAGCAGTGCATTGTGGGAGCAGGTGATTTCATCCCTTATGAGGACAGTCGTTGCAAAGCTGATTAAAGCTCCTTGATGATAGCTCGTCCTCAGAGATGGATCCCCTGATACACTAGTGACCAAAATCACCAAGTACAGTGGGAGAGAATGAGTACGCACTCTGCCTCGTGGCCCCCAAGAGGGTACACAGCAGCAATCAGGAGATTGGAGCAGTCGGTGCCGCTGGGAAAAAAAACAGACAGTGTGTGTATGTGTGAGAGAGAGAGAGAATAATAGCCTTTTTTTTAGTAATCCCCACAATAAGTCACCTCAGCGCCAGCCCAAGCTCTCACATTCACCCTTGGCCCGAGCAGGCGCACATGAACATGACGCTCCACACATGCAGAGGGACCTTGGCACTCGCTGAGGACACTCTTGGATTTAGGTTAATATGTCCCCTAATGCCTCAGCGATGTAATGCCACATGAGAGAGAGAGAGAGAGACGTGCAGGGATACGAGGACAAATATATAGATGCATGCCCAGTTTTTTGTTTTTTGTTGTTTTTTTTTTTCCTTGTCAGGTTTGAAATTTATTCTGGAGTGATTTTTTTTTTTTTTTCTCCAGCCCTCACAACATCAGAGAGTCCATTTTACCTGCCCATTCATCCCATTCTTTTTATCTTGAGTCTAAAGGGAGCCCCATTCATTTGTCCTCAGCTGTGTGATTTTTGCATGTGCAGGACCAGATCAAAGAGAATTAAGCTACACAGCCCTATTTTATTTATTTTTTTATTTTTAATTACATGTAGACTTTATTTATTTATTTATTTATTTATTTATCATTGCGGTTCCTTTCATCCCTTTTTGACTGAATCTGGGGTTTGTGGCATCATCATCTTCTGCAAAGCTAATGACAACTCTCATTCTTAGTCAGGAGCTGGGTGATTAACCAAGCATCTACTGACAGCAGCGCTAAATTACTACAACACAAAAGCGGTCATCTGGTCTGTACTTACACCTCGTCTCACTTTCGTTCCACATCTTGATTCAAAACAAAGCAGCATGCCATGATGAGCACTAATGCTTTAATACAGTAGTTTAAAAGCCAATTTAAAACATGATCTCAGCAGATCTTAGAGTACAGACTGGCAGTTGTCAGAACGTTATATTTTTTTACATGTTTTAATCAGTTATTAATTTACCAAGGCTTAGGTAATTATCATGGTATTGTTTTATGGTCATATCACCCTGCTGTATCATACTGTGTGTTGAACACATCAATCCACCCCTCATTTATTAGTTTGCATTATTTTAAAGTAACAAGTGTTAATTGGAGATGACTTACAGAGAGATGACAACATATTGACATGACTCAAAACAGCACACTTAATAATTTCATAATCACCAAATTGGTAATATTTTGTTTATTTGTTGTGAAAATAAAAACTGAGAGCCTACATGTCCTCTAACTACACAGGGAGTCTTATAAAGTTTTTCCTAATGCATTTTTTAACAGTGATATTTCTTTGTTTTTGTTTATCTTTAACGGTATACCTGAAGTAATTCATGTCATTTCTACTTTCAGGAAAACAGGTTGGACAGTCAATAGTGTAAAAGAAATATGATCAGTCAGACAGATCAGACTAGGATATGTGACCAACATCTCCTTCCCTCGTTTATTGTAGCCACAGGCATTACTAAATAACTGAAAATAGTTCAGTGGATGTGACTCAGACATCAAGGCATCTTGTCAGACACTCCTGTTTACTCAGTAAGGCTCACAACATGACGTAGTTCAATGCGTGTGTGTGTGTGTGTGTGTGTGTGTGTGTGTGTGTGTGTGTCTGTGTGTTCTTTTTTTGTGATGTGTTGTGTAGATACAATGGAGAGTGGGAGATGGGGCGGGAAGCTCTCGAGGACATTCTGTACAGAGCCCAGCTGGAGCTTTACTCCCAGCCTCTTCTGGTAAGACCAAAAGCATTGTTTATATGGACTTAAACACCAAGAGATCAGTTCAACCTGTGTGTAACTGTGGAAGTCAAGTCAAATGAAGTGCCTTATTTTTCTTAAATCAGCACATGCTGTCCACAATCTTTTAAAATCAGTCGTCATAGCCATGTCAGAGATCTTGTACAACATTCCTGCTTTAGTCATTTATCTGCATAGTGATCTGCATCTGTGCACGTGTCACCCTCAGCTGGGGAACGCCATGAAGAACTCGCTGCCAGACAGCGCTCCCAACGAGCCACAAGGGCGCAAGGTGCTCCAGGTGGAGGTGACACCCACCATTAGCCGCATCTCCATCTCAGCCATCACCACCGCCTCCATACGACGGCACCGCTGGAAGAGAGAGGGTAAGGGTGCAGCCCCGGGAACAACAGGAGAGCACGCGAGAAAAGGCCGCGGTGCAGGAGAGATCAGAGTAGATATGACAGCAGCACAGTAGATTCATCACAGTACTTTTGTTTGTCATTCTTGTTATTAATTTAGCACCCGAGGGTAGGTTGGATAAGAAAGTTATGTAAGGAAGGGGACCAGTGATCAGCCATGATTTAAGCTATAAACTTACAAGCTGTCACCTTTTTTTTTTTTTTTGATCTGTGAAAGGCAACAAGAGGGAACTATTTGGTGAGAGAATTACTTTTCTGGTGTTTGTCCTTAACAGTGAGAAGGAAATCTGTTTTCTGTCCAAATGGTGTTTCGTGTCAGTTACTGTATGTAATTGTGTTCATATAGTCTCACGCTCACTGCTCTTTATTGATCTTTCTTTGCTCGTCTTGTCTATTAAGTGTGTGCTGTGCTTTGTATCACCAGTTAAATCGGTGCAATGATACCTTGTGGTTGCTCAGTTTAAAAGAAACTCACAACAAAATGGTGCCTGTAGATTCTACCGCCTCCATTTTTACTCAGTAGATGGGCGATTAATGGGGCAGTTCATTTTTAAAATGCCATTGCGTTCCCCTTTTTCCTATATTTTATGATCTACAAATCAATTTGCAGACAACTGTTAGGCCTGCTGTGCCCATGATGAGGCCCGAGTCAGTTCAGGCTTGCTGGCACTAAAGAAACACGTCTCCCCGTCTGTGTTGTTGACTCCCAGATTGTTTTGACTTCTCAACCGAAGCAGAGTTGAGCATCACCGTCAATCCTCCTAGCCTCGCCCAACAAGAGCAACAACAACAACAACAACAACAACACCACAATCCCTGGGACCCAACAGCCAAAGAGGAGAGAGGAGGGCGGCCTCACAGCCACCACAGCAGCAGCAGCAGCATCATTCCCCCCATCACACTTGAGGGTAGGGGACAGGGGCGGACGCTCAGAGCAGAGAGGGTCTCAGGAGGAGGTGCCACTTCGATCTGTATCCTCCCAACCCTCCTCCTCCCTCTCCTCTTCCTCCTCCTACCCCTCCTCAACTTGAGAGGGTTCACTCTGCCGTTCCCATTCTTGGCTGCCTCTTCACTTCCCCAGAGTATACTAACTCATCCAGTCTATAAGACCCTCAGCCAAC